>NC_045701.1:453765-645535 GCF_009834535.1 Camelus ferus
ACATGTAAACACATTTTTCTATATATAATTTTTCATAATCATTGTGCTCTGTGGGAAGATTAGTTAATACTTTAACCTAGCCAACACACTTTCATAAAAGAAAGAAATTGTATCTGACATTTGAAAATATTATTTGTAGCATTAGGCTCTAAGCAAGTGTACTGGAAAAAAAAAATTAACCCAGTAAAATTCTGTTTAAAAAAAATTTTTTTTTCTGACAAGGGCCCTGTGTGCTTTATTGCTTGTGCTGCAAATGCAAGTGAATAGAGTAAACCTCTTTAAAAAGTAAGGCATGGTAGCAGCCTTCTGTGCAAGTTCCATATTATTTAAAATTCCTATTGGCTAATAAGGTGTCTTCACTCTAGAATGGGAGCTATCTAGAAAAGCACATGATGAGTTCTGTGCATGCAGAAGATGTGAAACATCATTACATCTCACCTCATGGCACAGGTGAAGTCTCAAATCAAATGTCTACATCTGACATGACTATTGTTACGGTTGTGAAACATTAACCAGCTTATCCACATATGTACATTTGGGTCCCCAAATATTCATTATACAAAACCTAAAACAGGAACAGTATCTAACTGCATCCGTGTTCGTTTTGTTAAAATAAGAGATTTGGCATTTTCAGTCTCTTTTATCCGTAAGCCATGTTGGTACTTGCAGAAGGCCCATGTCATACGATGCTGAAGACCATGGAGAGGTACTGTTCATACGACACCTGAATCCAACCATCCTGGTCCGTGTCGTAGCGTCTGAATATATCTGTCAGCCTCTGCAAGACGATGCAGCCCTGGATGAAGTCGTCAAAGGCAATCTGACCTCGTCCTTGTCTGTCGAACTTGCAAATGAGGATGTCGTGAAACTGGTCGGAGAGCCGGTACCCAAAACCTGAGGGGGCTTGCTTGAGCTCGTTCCTGTCGATCATGCCCGAGTTGTCCCTGTCGTAGGTGCGGAAGCCGTGCTGCCAGTTCGCGATGTACTTCCAGATGCCTGTGAACTCGCTGAAGCTCACGCCGGCCTTGTTCTCCCGGTCAAACATGGAGATGATCGACCAGACAGTCACTGGCTTAAACGGAGTCCACGTGCCATTCGACAGCGCTTGTTGAAGCTCGTTGTCCGATATCACGCCGCTCCTGTCTTTGTCAACCCTCCGGAAGACGTTCCACAGGAAGCTCTGGTCCGGCAGCGCGGTACCCGCGGCGGGGCCGGCCCCGCGGCCCGGGCGGTATGGGTAGGCGGCCATGGGCCGTGGCGCGGCTGGGCTGAGACTCCGGCTGGACGCGGGTGGCTCCCCTGTTTAAAATTTTAATGCAGTTTCTTTGGAGTGTTGTTTCACATATTTGGCAGCTCTGTAGAAAAAGCAACATGATCAATTTGTTTAAATGAATGTTATGAAAGCAAAAAAAATCTATACAACAGACTTAATAACCTTTGTTATACAACCAACAATTCAAAGAATTGAACTATTGTTTTAATCAATATTTATGTCTTCTTACAAATTGTTTATAAGCTAGTATCTTTAAAGTTTGAAAGATGAAAAGTGATGAGTTTTACACAGTCTGGATTACATAAAATAAGATTTGGGCTGGACTTTCTAAAGTGTTTAGTATTCTGTTATATATACAGAAATAACATTTGTGTATTTTGCAGTGCCTAAGGGCATTTCAGAATATTTAGTCTACCATACGGCTGGAAGTGGAAGCCCACTGTATTGCAAGCAAGGAAATTACATTAATTTAAAACATTATTTTAATTAATGCCTAGTATAGTGCTAGCTGCTATGTTAGGTTTGGAACCACACCACCAGTAAAATGAAGGAATGTTATCATAATCATTAGGTGAGTGGATGGAGTGACAGTGATGTAGACACAATTAAAAATTTACCATGAAATAAGTAACTGTCTTTATTGCACCCCTCCTTCCATTCCATTCATTATGCTCCATATTCATTGTCAAATGAATAAAGCTTATATACTCTGCAGTATTTCTAGGATTCTACATAGTTCAGAATGCTATTACTTATCATATACATTAACAGTGTCTGGAAAATGTTTCAAGGAACAATAAAAGTAGCTTTTTAAAAAACCAATCTATTCTAATTTAAGATAAACCTTTAATTTTTAGAACAGTTCTAGATTTTTGGTAAAATTACACAGAAACCGTAGCGATTCTCCATATTACTTAGGATATTACATTAATATGATACATTTGTTCCAATTAAGAAAACAATATTGATGCATCACTATTAAGTCCACATTTCATTAAGATTTTCTTAGTTTTTACCAAATGCACATCCCTTTTATGTTTGGCATTCTAGCAAGGATACCAGATTACATCGCGTCATTCTGTCCCCCTTACTCCCTTAGGCTCCCCTTGGCTATTTCATTTTCTCAGACTGCCTTTGTTGCCTAATGATCCTGACAATTTGGAGGGGTACCGATCAGATATTTTGTAGAATACCCCTTAACTGATATTTTGTCTATTTTCTTGTGATTAGACTGGGGATATAGGTTTTGGTGGAAAGATCACAGAAATAAAGCACCATTTTCATCAGATTATATCAAAGGTACATACTATTAACATGACATCATTTTTTATGAGGACCTTGATAATAGGTTTCTGCACTGTAAAATTACTCTTTCCCCCCCTCCTTCTATATTGCATATTTTGGAAGGAATCACTCCGTGCATGCCACACTTAAGCAGTGAAGAGTTGATGCCCCATCTCTTTGAGAGCAGTATTGACATAAATTGATATTCTCCTGTGGGTAGATTTGTTTATTCTTCCTTATTTATTTATGTATTTTTCATGTATTTAATAATTTATTTAATCAGAATGGACTCACGGATGATATTTAGTTCATACTTTTGGTTATAAATCCAATGCTATTTATTTATTTGTTTATTTTGTTGCTGAAATTGTTCCAGGTTTGGCAACTTGGAGCTCTTTAAATTGGCTCCTGTGTCTCTTTGGCATACCTTTTTCATTGTGTATTTTTCTTTTTTGAGCACTTCCTTACTTTCTGACACTACAACATGTTCTAAACTCATCTCACTTATTTCCTTCCCCAATTTTAAAATGAGCCACTTATTCAAGAGCTCTGGTTATTTTGTGTATTTTTAATAGAGTTCTATTGCTTTGTTACATTTTGCATTCCATCCTGGGATTCTTCTGACTTCCTAAATGATACCTACTCAGCCCTACCCTCTGGCTCTCAAGCCCTGGAAACTGCTAAATTTTTACCATCACTATAGTTTTCTTTTCTAAGTTCTATAATTGGTAATCATATAGTTTGTAGCTTTTTCAGATGGGCTTCTTTCATTTGGCCACATGTATTTAAGACTCATTAATTTTTTTTGTAGTTTGATAGTTCATGTATTATTATGGTTGAATGATACTCTATTGTGTATATGTATAGATGTTCCTTAGTTTGTTTATTCATTCATCTATTGAATGACATCTTAAGCTTCCACATTTTAGTGATTTTGAATAAAGCTGCTGTGAAGATACCCATGGAGGTTTTTATGTGGACATAAATTTTCAAATCAGTTAAGCAAATACCTGTTAGCACAGTTGCTGGATCATATGATAAGATTATTTTTAGCTTTGTAACAAAATGCTAAATTATCTTCCAAAGTTGCTGTAGTTTTGCACTCCTACCAGCAATGAGTGAGAATTACTGTTGATCCATATTCTCACCAACAATTGGTATTGTTAGTTTTTAGAATTTAAGCCATTCATAATAGACGTGTACTCACTGTTGTTTTAATTTCCAGTTCCATAATGATAAATGATGTTGAACATCTTTTTATATGCTTATTCACCATCTGTACATTTTTTGATGAGTCTTTTTTGGTTTTATTGTTCAGGTTTTTAATTAGATTACTTCTTATTTTTGAAATTTAAGTGTTCTTTTTATATTCTGGATACAAATCCTTTATAATATATGTGTTTTGCAAATATTTTCTCCCAGCCTTTGACTTGTGTTCTCATTTCTAACAGAATCTTTCACAGAGCACAAGTTTTAAATTTTAATGTGGTACAACTTAATATGATTTTCATTCATGGATTGTGCTTTTGGTATTGGGTCTAAGAGTTATCAAAGGCAAGGTCATTTGGATTTTCTCCTATGTTATCTTCTGGGAACTTTATTATTTTGTGTTTCCAAATAGGACTGTGATTAATTTTGAATTAACTTTTTATGAAAAGTTTAAGATTTGTGAGTTGATTTATATTTTTGCATAAGAAATCCATTTATTCAGCACCATTTGTTGAAAGGACTATCTTTTATAGTTGCCCTTGTGCCTTTGTAAAAGACCAGTTTACCAAACTTGTGAGAACCTCTTTATGGGTTATATATTCTATTACACTGATATGTGTGTCTCGGCTTTTGCCAGGATATGCTTGTCTTGATTACTGTAGCTTTAGAATAAGTATTGGAATTGAGTAATGTGAGTTTTCAGCTTAATTCTTCTTATTTAGTATTGCGTTGGCTATTCTAGATCTTCTGCCTTTCATATAAACTTTGAGATGAATTTTGTTGATATCTTCAAAGAGCTTGCTGAAATTTTTATTGAGATTGTGTTGAATTTGCAGATCAAATTTGGAAAAACTGACTGTCTTAACAGTTACAATTGAATTTTGCAGTCCAAGATATGTATGCCATATATGCATGTGTGTATGTATTCCATACATAGATACATAATAAATAGGAAATTAAACAAATTATAAGCAGTATTAATACAGTAAGTGCCTGAACTACTCAATTATGGTTGAAAAGAAGAAGCAGAGTGGCACAGAGTAACAAGTCCTAAGGTGACAGAGCAGGAAAATGACTTTTTCCAAAAGATTATGTATTCACATTAATAATTTTCAATTTATTTAACACTGCTAAATACATAATATTTAGTATCTCAATTAGAATCATCTATAGTTAATAAGTGAAAGCCAGAAAAAGGAACAATATAGACTAGTAAAAGAACTGAAGCTGAGCCTAAAACTCCTTTATCTCTTTTTATTTTCATCTTCATGTTTCATTACTCAGTTTTTTATCACAGGTATCCTTAATGTTGAACCCAAATTGCTAAGCTCCTTTAACAGTATAAATATATTTCTTGTCTTTGTCTAACTAAAAAAATTAGAATTTTAGAAAGAACAATTATATTAATATCTAGGAACATCAAAGATTTAAAAAATAGTACTCCAAAGTTTAAGTGGAATAATGACTTAAATCCGCATTTTTACAATACTGGGATGTTTCATAAGATTTAATTCATAAAGGACACTAATAAATTTGTCTCATATTTATGTTTATGCTACATTTACATATCTGTCAATGATTTCATATGGAATTTTATGTCACTTTAGACTCATTTCCAAAGGTTTTAGTATAGACATAAAAATAACATATTCAGTAAATTATTTTTATGGGAAGACCAATTGCAAATGTTCGATATTTTGCATGAATTAAGGCATACTATCTCTGCGTGCTTGATTTTGCATTCTGTCAGGGCCAGTTGCATGACTTCAACAGAAAAGGAACACAAACTCACTTTATCTGGGTAAGATGGTGGAGAAAAGGTAGTTATGATTTTGTCAAATTTCAAGTTATTTGTTGTCTTATTTTGCCCTTGGTGTGGACAGAGGTAACTGCATGGGATTACCATGAGGGTTTGCTGACAAAATCCTCCCGTGGATTAGCTACTTCAGATTCACTAGCTACCAGATGGCTTATAATACCAAAGTTTTTGTTTCACGTACCATATTACTATCTGCTCTCTCACAGGAAACTTACTATACCAGAACATTTGTGTAGCTGTAGCAGTGAAGATGGAGTCACCACCATCAAATGCATGAGCTCCTTGTGTAGAAGGCACACTTGAGCTGCATTAGAATGTGCCTCAGCTGCAGACCCCCTCCAAGGGCTCAGCGTTTGCAGCAAGCCTGCGTCTTCTCTCCTGTCACAGTTGAGCTCTTTTCACCTGGGGTCTACAGAAAGATGCTTACTTTTGTCAGCTCCCACTTGGTTAGTCTCATTTTTGAGGCATTTTACCTAAATTTGAACCATCTAATATTGAAGGAAGGAATATGTATTTACCCAAATTGACCCTTCCCACCATAAAGATAGTAGTTTTAAACCATAATTTTTAAAATCTATAAAAACAGGAAAAAATGTTCAAAATTAAGACTTGTCACCCAGGAAAGGATTCAGATGCACTGTGAATCCTTCCTCCCCTACTCCCCATCCCTGCTCCCTTACTTCAATTAGCTTCAGCCCAGAGAAGTCATGTCCCTCTGAGCAAAATTATGTCAGAGTAGATATCAGCATGGTCACAAGACCATATTAACTCTAGGTCTTGTACTAATACTAGGAATCTTGGACAAATCAAAATTTGTCAGTGTGCATTTAGTAAATTTACATTAAGGAGCACACCTCTAGCCTTCCCCCCCTCCCCCAATTATGTGGAAGTGCTTTTGCTCAATGATTGTAGACTCTAAGATGAAGTGTTTTTCTGGTGAGAAGGGGGCAGAGATCTTAATCTTCCTCTAATGTGTGGGATGGTTCTGGACAATAACAAAACACAGTACTCAGAATGGCAACAATGCCAGTCAAAAAACTCCTTCTTCCTGGCCAGATCCCATACATATTATGCACCATATTTTAATCAGAAGTTTCAAAATGAAATAGCTTTGTCTACTCTTACCAATTAAAATTTCCTGTATCAATTAAGCACCTTTACTTTTGCACTTGGAGGCCACCTGTTCTAATTAGAAAATTATTTCTAATACTCAGTCTTCTGAATACCATTATTTGTAACCCAGTTAGCTTGTGCAAATCACAACGCTCCAAGGTCACTGCTCTCGTTTCAGCCTGTCTGTAAGAGCAGAGAGATTAACTCACACATCTTAGAACAGAGTTACTCACAACCAAGGGTGATGCCAATACTTTAACTTATTTCATATCTTTCACGTGATCTGATCTCCTCATCCTCTTTTTTCCCCCTGTAGTTAGTTAGAATTGCATCAGTATAAGCAAGAGCACTTCTCAGCTCCTTTTTCACCCTTTCCCATATCTAATACCTCAACAGTTTGCCAAAGCATGCTTGGAAAGTTGCTGCCTGCCAGGCTGGGGCTTGCAAGGCCCACAGGACCTCAGCCATTCACAGCAGCACCATTATAGACAGCTGTCTTCCTTCCAGCCACAGGGACCACAGTTTTAGTATCTGCTTCCGTGCCAGCCAGACACCTAATCTGGTGGCTTTCTGTTTCTTTTCTTTTGTAAAACGTTAGGTGCCTCTTGTATTGAGGCAATAGAATCCACAGTGAAATCGTATATTTTTTTACACGTTTTGCTCACTTCAGATTCTAGTGTTTTGTTTTTGTTTGTTTTTAACCAGTTGGCCAAAGTGCCAGAGAGCCTTGAGTCAAAAGGGAGGAGAGCACGCTTTGACAACTGTTCTTCCCAGTTCTCCAGCTACACAGCGTTTGTTGTCTGGCACAAGAAGGGTTAAATTCTGAACCTGTTTGTTTTTTTCTGGGATCCTATCCTTCCATTTTTAAAAAGAATATCTCCACAGGTCGGTAAACCAGAATGTGATGCCTTGTGCTAAAGTTACTTTAGGCGTCAGTCTGCAGGGCTTCCAGCCTGAGGATGGTGAAAGGAAGTTGGCCAAAGACTCAAATGACAAAGGCCCTTTAATATACACAAAGTTGCTACGCAAAGCCAGGAAAACAATAGTAGTCACAGTCAAAAGGACAAGCTTCTCTGACTTCAGATCCCTACAACAGTACCCAGTGCCACCCCTGAGCAGAGTGAGTAGTCCACTGCCCCTTTTGCAGAAGCCATGCTCTGCTGTTTTCTATGGGGATGTGATATGTCTGAGATTCAAGCGATACCCTGGTTGCCAATGAAAGGCACATAACCGCTAACAATTTAAGTGTATTCCTAGGCATTTGTTGTGGGACTAGGTGAATCGAAGGTCAGTTTCCCAGGTGCATCATTTCTTTGTTATTCCAGGCTTTAGGCTTCCTCGAAGTCTAGCCCTGTAGATAATTGGCTCCAATTTCTAACTACTGTTGAAAATCAGTTTCAGCAATAATTATTTTCATACTGTCATTGATTGTTTTTAGGAGATCATTACCAAACTAAAAATGATTTCTGCTAAGTAATAGAGCACATAAATGTTACACTGCAGATCATGCTCCTTGAAATTGGATGCTCCACAGTGGCATTTGTCAAGTTTCTTTCTAACCAAGTTAGAGAGAAATTGGTAATGCATTCTTGGAACAAGAGTCCAGGCAAATGAATCTCTGGGAAAAAACAGCATCTGTAATATAATCTATAGTTTGGGACTCTAGGTTTTCAAGTAACTACAACTCAAGGGCTAGATTGGATTTAAATGGCCTTCTTAAGGACTATTCTATAGCTGTATCTGCAGATGTCTTCAAACACTTTTTAAGTTGAAATATTATTTCTTGTTGAACCACAAAGCTGCTAGCATTTTCCAATCTTCTTCTTAGCATGTCAGCACTAGCACCTGTTTATATGGCAAGCTTAAACTTATCTTTCCTTCAGTCACTTATACAGAATCACTTCATCCAAAACCACTGCTACAAATGGTCTGTTAGTCAACTCCCCAGCTTAGAAAGTAAGACTTCTACTCTTCTTTCTTATGTAAAGTTAGATTGTAAGGTTGTTCATTGAGGGTACATTACTTAGTTTAAGAATTCTTCATTTATTTTTATTTACTATTATATTCATATCAAGAATTATCATAGAAATAGCAAAATGGACATTCCTACCACATTAGTTGTAAAATTTTTCTCATGGGCACAGATGGAACTTGAAGTTATCCATTAAAGTTTTCCTGGTTAAAATTTCTTAGAATTTAGTAGTAGAAAAAAGAACTTGAAAAATTTGCATTTTTTGGTTATTCATAATAAAAATGATAAAATTTTGATCTCTTCTTTATTATTCTAACTTTCAAGAAATGTACCGTAGTTTTGAATGAGTAGACTCCTCCTAAGGTGTTTGATGAGCCGCAGAGTTACCTATGACAGGGCCAAATCCTATGATAAATTCTTCCTAACACTCTCTCTTGAGATGCCCTGTTGCTCCTCATGATGGGTGTTTCTCCTGGCTGCCATGAATCATAAAAACAACTTGTTTAGCCATGAGTGTGTTACTGCTGGTCTTTGATTAGAAGGCACTGATACTTTATTCAACAGGAACAGAAGATCATGAACACCTATTCTGTATTTGCACAATGCTAGGCATTTAAAGATGCTGTAAAAAAAGGACACTCTATTCTCAAGAAACTTAATGTTGCCTAGGATAGAGAACGATAAGAAAATGAGTAAGTTCACTTCAGTATGATACAAGTCTTAGCATTTAGAAAATGTTTCTAATATAGTCTATCAAGTGTTACTAAGAAAGTTACAAGGCTAAACAAAAATGCGGAAGTACTGAAGGTTTTAACTATGCAATTGACTTCTTCTTCGCATCAGCGTCCTTACAGATTCAACCTTGGGGCACCAAGGGAGGAGGCGATATTAGTGGTGTGGGGATGTCTCATATTTCCCTTCCTAAAGATGCATCTGTTTGGTACACTGTGTCTGAGTATTTTCTCCTCTCATAATTGCCATTTATATTACAAAATATTGTTTATTTTGTTCTCCTTGAGTATGTTTGATAATAGGATAGTTTGTCTTACTCAATATTTGGTTCTAGCTTATTGTGCCAATGGCATCTCCTGAGTCATTTTTATTGTTTTTGAATTGATATCAAGATTTGGAGTGCATGAATAGATTTAAACTGTCAGTCCAAGGATTATGTTGTTATTTTTGATGTTGCTGTTGTTTCATACTTAGGACTCTGTCTTGCATTTTTTCCTTTTAAAGAAGATGCTAATTTGTACTGATTATTTTTCTTGCTGATACTAGCATTCAATATTTTCTGAAAATCCACCTTAACTAAATTTCCATTTCATTGCTGATCTCCAAATTTTTAAGATGTGTATGTTTGTGTGTGTGTGTGTTTGTGTGTTTGTCCCCAGTGGTAAATGATGTGTAGTATTTACTTCTTTAAAACTTACACCTGGAGTAATTTAGACTTTTGAATTCTCTTAAGAAAAGAAAATGATGAGAAGAAAACTCAGTATAGTTTAAAATGCTTTATTCATATATACTGGAATTTTAAAAGTTCTACTAACCAGATGTAACCATTCATTGGTATGCTAATTTGCATCAACAGTACAATTTTATATTTCTTATTTAATCCTGATTTCTCTTAATAAGAAGACTAAATATCCTGAATAGTAAGGCCATAGGCAGGTGTTAATGCATGCATACATGTTCTGTGTGGAAACAATAAGAAAAAAATCCCTCTTAGAATAAGATGTAAGATTCTGGAATTCTTTTTTTTTTCCTTTTTTATGTTTTTTTTAATTGAAGTATAGTCAGTTTACAATATTGTGTCAATTTCTGGTGTACAGCATAATGCTTCAGTTACACACAAACATAAGTTTTATTGTTGGAGAGTAACTTAGAATAAACTTGTCCACTGAAAACATGTTATGGATGAGATAATAAACTAATTTTGATGGCTTATTTATTAGTTACTTTGTACATTGATTTACTCAGTATTTGTCAGGAGTTAATCATTTACCACTCATTGTTATAAATGAATCAGACAAGACCTTTTGCTCTCCAGGAGCTCAAAATTAAATAGAGAAGACAAAATGAAGCACCTACTACATAGCATTGTGCTAAAAGCTCTATGAAGTAAACATGGATGCTAAGAGTGAGTAATACTATCCAGGAAGAGTTTGGTAAAAGTGAAGGATGAGAAGAATTAGTTCATATACACAAAGGGGTGTAGACACTTCAGGAAGAATAAAAACCATATGCAAGATTACGGAGAGGGGAAAAAGAGGATGTGTTTGGGAAATTCAAGCATTTGTGTGTGAATGGAGCACAGGGAACATGAGGTAGGGGAAGTATTTATGGACCAAATCCTGAGGTCCAAATTCATTTATGCTAAGTTTGTCTTTACTAAAGGAGGGTCACTAAAGTATTTTAATCAAGGAGATGACACTATTATATCTGGGTTTTCTTAATTTCATCTATACTGTAGAATGAAATCTCCAAGTACAGGGATAAGCAGTCCTAGTTAAGTAGCCGATGTAATTAGCAAAAAACCAAGGTGGATCTGAAACAAGGCAGGCAGGGCAAGTATGAATGGAGAGAAAGGACTAGTGACATATTTTGGGGGAAAACTGTTAAGATTTAGGAGCCACTTGGATAGAGTAGATAAAGAAGAGGAAAGCACTCTGCTTTTAGGGGCATTAATGTGGTGGATGATCACATGATTCACAAAAGAAATCATGATATAGAGAATAGGATGGGAAAATCAGTTTGGACCCGCTGAATTTATATTATTGTCAAATGGCCCCTAGTGAAGATCTGGTAGGCAGTTAGACATGTCTGCCTGAACTTCAGCAAAAAGTCTTATGTTAGACTTACAGCTTATCTAAAGACACACAGTTGTAACAGATTCCAACATTACCTCTCTCAACACACATTCCTGATTCCTTTCCTCAACTGGATTATTGGCTCTATTTGTGTTTTTCTCCATCATAGCAGTAATCATTCTGCTCTTGAAATATCTATTTACTTGCATTAAAGTGGTAGTTTGTTGTTGTTATGGTTGTTATTTGTTTTGATCACAAAAACAGTTACTCTAACAGGGTTAGACAAACAGTAGACAATAAATACTTGTTAATTTCCCTCTGTCCCTCCTCCTTCCCCATCCCCCACCTTCTTCATTCTTTGCCTTCCTTTTTCTCTTTCCTTGTTTTCATCGTTCCTCTCTGCCTCTTTCTTGCCTTCTCTTCTTCCCTTCCTCCTTCTGTCTCTACTTCCTTCCCTCCTTCCTTTATTATTACCTTTGTAGATATTTACAGAGCATCTACATGACAGTGTTAGCTATATAGTGGTCAACATCACAGACATAGTTTTTGATCTTCTGAGATTTCACTCTAGTGGGGGCAAGGGGAAATAAAGCAGTGATTTAAAATACATACTTAATCTAAATTGTTACAAGTTCCACGAAGGAGACAAACATAATGAAGACTTTACACATAGTACTGATTGCTATGTATTAAGGCTTCCACTCAAGACTTTCTGGCCCTTAGTAAGCATTTAATAAATATGTATTGAATGAATGAAAAATGAATGAAAAATGAATTCACTGAGACATGAATGAATAAGTATATAACTAGAACCCAGTTTTCTGACTCTTAGTAAAGTTCCAGTTCTAGTTTGGGTTATATAACAACTTACTTTTTTTTTTTTTTTGTACTCTGACGTCAAGGCTAACTGGAAAAGTTATATCAATGCTTAAATATAATATTTCATTGAAATTGCTCTTAAAATTTCAAATCAAATTTTGCTTTCTGTATAGGAGCTGTGTATCTCATACCACCCCTGCCATGTAAAGCACATTTAGCTGATTTCTAAAGTAGCGTATGCAAGTAACTTTCTCTCATTTAATTTTATTCACTTTCTTCGTGTAACTTCTCACTAATTGACATGTTCTTAATCATGAATCTTTTTCTTTATTTCAATTTCATCCCAACTAGAATGCAAACTTCAGAGGAATAGGAACTTTGTACATCTTCTAGCTCTTGGATTGCTATCATGTAGAATTCTAAATAAATTATATTGAATGAATAAATAAATGATTATGAATCACAATTTAAAATTCTCTATAAATGTTTTAGAGGTCTTAAAATTAACAACACCACAAAAAAAAAAACCTTATCTGTGCTGTATTGTTTTACTACCAGAGAATTTCTTGTGCTTTTCAAATCATGATTCCTTTCAAAGATGTAAATTTATGCCATGTTGACAACATTCTGGTGCAGTGTTAGAGTGGCAGATTCAGGGATAAACTTTAAATTCCTTTATGGACACTTTTATTTATATATAAATATTTTATTTTTTCAAGGTCTCACTTTGGTATCTGACTGAATGGTGTAGGCACATTTTTAGTTTGAAATGTAGAATTAATATTTAATGTTACTCGGGCAATATTTCTTTACAATAAACATATATTCATGATCCAACCTCTTTTTCCTTTGCTTTATGCCTCTTAAAACAGAGCATCTAGGTTTTGCAGTTTTATTTTCACAATATAATGTTTTCAAACAATAGTTTTCCCAAACTTTTTTCCTAGCAAAGAACTTTGTTCTGAAGACCCTCACTCAGAACTCTCTTGGACCCCTTTGGGTCACAAATCATGTATTTAACTCAATTCTGAAATCCTTGATTTGTTTTAAAAACAGGTTTAAAAATCTTATGGCCGGATGTATACGTGGACTCTGTAGTCACTTTCTGCTTTTGTGAGTTTTCAAACGTGTTTTTAGCTCACAATAATATATTTAACTACTTTCCGTATTGATTTATAACCTGTCTGTAAGTATTATGGATTATATTCTGCAAGCTGTGAATGTTAAAATATTAGGAAGTTCTTAATAGTATGATGAGTGAATGCCTGTTCTGCCTGGGTCAGCACTGAGAGCCTGGGCCTTCGTGTAAATTAGAAAGAGCAGCCAAGGGTCTGGAAAAATTGCAAAGTTTATCTTATCATCATAGTTTTAATTATTTTTGAATTTTATATTAAGTTTTCTTCTTTAATAATTAATTCCAAATTCTATCCTTCCCTAATTCACTAATAAAAATTTCCCAAATTGCTTTGTGCTATTCATTTTATGCCTTCTAGCTGATGTAATTCCTCCATAGATTATTTTACAGAGAAACAACTTCTAATAGCTACTAATGATAACAGTATTATATTCATTGGCAGCCATTTTCATGTATTAATTCCGGTAGCAAAATGAAAGCATAAGTTCACAATTTCTTCTTTTTCTTGCATTTTCTTGTATCTGATTGCAGAATGTGTTGGGAAATGTCTCCATGGCCATCTTTTGATTTTACTAGAGCAGGGTTTTACTGAAGCTTTATGATGATTTTAGCTATGGACTATGAAAAAATGGAAATTCGTTTACTGTCCACTTACAGTTAGACGTTAGATTGTTGCAAGGAGAAGGAATTAATAAAACTGCAGTAGTATATATTTCTACCCATCTTTATTCCCCTTCCAAGCATCTTGGCAATGAGAATTCAACCTCTCTAGTAAATCTTCCAGCAACTCACTAACAAGAAAAAAATTAGGCTACATTCAGTTAAGGCAGCATCAAATAGTACAAGCTTAAACATTAGACAGTTTGGGGGTGAAGTCTGGCTCATGCAGAGCTAAGCTGTTAGAATTTGAGTGACTTGTTCTAATTCTCTATTTAAGATGGCCCTTGAGTGAGTTGGGCAATCTGGGAAGGGGAGGGGGAATTTTAACAGCATTTCTCATTTCCCCCTGACTCATCATTAAGAGTAATAAATTAAGCAATGATTTTTGCTATACTTTTGAGGAATAGGATATTTATTGGGGGTAGAATGAAAAAATAGCACATCAGCAAACTAACTGCTTATACCCCAATTATTTCACCAGGTCCCCAGGGTATGGTGTTCCTGCTGGATGCCTTGGCTGGGGATAAATGTAATAGTGATAGAAGTGGTGCTTCCTAGACTAGGACTTGTGTGCTGCCAAGTTCCCACTTTACTTCTTTCTTCCTGGCAACTAGGGAGTCAAATATGTTCACTCAGCATCATCTGATTAAGCAGCCTCAATATTTTGACCTCTATAGATTTCATTGTTTTAATAGTGTTTTTCCTGGATACAGTATCAGGGGTTGAGCTCTCTTTACGATGGCGCATCATCAGATTGTGTGTGTGTGTGTGTGTGTGTGTGTGTGTGTGTGTCTGTGTGTGTCTGTGTCTGTGTTACTTGGGACTTGTTGCTAAGGTACCACACCAAGACTGAGAGCCCACTTCTCATTGGTCGAACTGTTTCTATTGTTTAGTACATGATGTCATGAAAAATACCTGTTATTTTTATTTATTGCTCCTTCCATCAACTCTATAGTCCCACAATATCCCTGCTGAAGGTAATGCTCACTGAATTTTTTAAAGATAAGCAGCTTACACAGTATCCCCTGGTAGAAACAGAAACACATGCAGCCCTGCTAAATTTTAACTACCAAAATGAATTTTCAAATGCATGGAGCAAAAATATTCAGCTGCATTGTCATATAATATTTAATCTAAATCTTTCAATGAAACAAAAATAAAGAAATTAATCATGGGTCTCTCAATATAGTGGCCTTGATAACTTTATGTTATTTATTTTGGTTGCCTCATTGTATGAAATTGTTGAAGAATAGATAGTAATTTAAGAAAAGTGCTATTAAATTATTTGCTTAGTATATGTTCTAATATAAGCTTTCTTATTGAACAATCAGTTGTTTATTTTTCATAATAGAAGCTCATGCTTGGCTCATTATAGCTGTTAAATGAGTTTATTTTAATAAATGAATCAGTGAAAAAACTAGCCTTTCCATTAAAGAACTAGAGGTATATCAGGAGAACGTTATAATTTCTTAACACTATTGTGTGCACTTAAAAAAAGTGTAGTACATGCATAATATCCTTGTCATAATAATTTCTTTGGATGTGATAAAAAAATAATGGATTCAATTCTGGTTCAATAAACAGCTTCAAAAATAAGGAGATTTTAATGCTGAAGAATCTACAGATTTACTATGTGATATATCACTTGAAAAATAAGAATGTGAAACTTGGGTTAAAATTTGAAGCAATCATGAAAATATTACCAAGTATAATATACTAAAGACATAGTGGTGTACATTTTAATGATGAGATTAAAGGTGATGAAACTATTTTAACCCAGTTAAATAGTAATATATCTAACAACTGAATAATGGAAATAATCTATATCTTATAATAAAGCAAAAATTTTATATGTGAAATCATGTAATACATATATTAAATTATGCAAAAATTCCCTCATATTAAATTATCCTTAAACTTTTGCTATTTTGATTTAACCTTTGTGGCAAATAAGTTGTATAGTTAATGAAATCAATCAAAAATAATTTAAAAATTAGGAAGGTACTATTATTTGAGGCCTTAATGAAAATACCAAAAGGTTTAAGTAATGCTATCAGTTTGTTTTCAATTGTATGATTTCCTTTATTCCCAATAAATTTATAAATTCTTGAAGACAATGGCCATGCCTCTTCTGTATCATGGTATCTAATTTAGGGTTTAATGTACAATCTGTGTTTGAAATGCTTTTTGCTATGTGGTATCCATACCAACTAGTTCAAGCAAGCTCCTCCCCGCGTTCACCTTCTCTTCCTCTGCTGCCTCAGTTTGCTGACCCGGGTAAAGTATATTTGGTGTTACTGCAATTTGATTGACTGTAAATATTCTGTTTTCTGTAAATTGCATTTCTTAGGTCCATTGTGGTGATAAGACTGCATATTTTTGCCATCTCTCCTTCTCTTTAACTGAAATGTCCTATAAGTATTTTTAGTTTAACGCCACTGCTTTACAAATAAAGGAGATCATGAATGCCCAAAACTTTAAAAAAATCTTGAGAGAACAGATACTGAGGTATTTGTTTTCTGAATTCAATAATTCATGAAGACTTTTTAGATGACTATTCTTCTTACTTCTGTAAACTTTATCTCTCTGGAGCTACTTGGCTTTTTCTGTGACTAAGCTGTTCTTAAAAATGCAGGGGTAGATCGAAACGTGGGTATTTGAATTCCTTGATAATTTTGTATCGATATAAGAGCAAAATAAGTCATAAATATTGTTTCAACATGACGTCATCTTACTATGCTAGGTAATGTTTTATTTATTATACTGCCTTGTCTTAACACTATGTTGTCTTAATAAAAATATATAACCATAGTAAACATTATTCTATGTATATAGCTTATACGATAGGATGCCTGAATACCCACCGTTTGTGAAAGGTTAATTGCATCAACATTATTAGTAAAAGTTATTGAGCTGAAAAGATCAGTATTAGAAAATCCTTGGATATCCTTGCATTGATATACCTTGAAAAAAGTAGTTGTGACTTTGGTTAGGGTCATAAAACAGAGAAAAGATCAAAAGTATCCTCAGTAAAAATGATAGTTTGATCTACAACATATATGTCAGCTCAGCAATAACTGGTAATTAAAGACCATTCATCCAAAATTTACTTCAAATGAGATCTTGCAAGATCTCCTACCCGGGAGGTGAAAACAATTTCTATGGGAACAGAGGAGGAGGGCCATGAAAAAATAACTTTTGTCACATGAAGGTATAAAAAGAATAAAGGATCATCTTCTAAACTGTCAAAAGTATAAAACTGAAGGCAAAAAATAATGAGAATAAATTATTATATAAAGAAAAAGATTCTGAGACATATTTAATAAAATATCATGAAGTTGTTGAAAGCAGGGCAGCCCCCTTGACATTAGGTAAATATCTGCATTGTGAGCACTTGGACTATATCATTTAGGGAAATTTGTCTCTCATACAATTCTCTGTCTCTCAGTGTTTCTCTTCTATTTCCTGGTGTGTGTGTTTCTTTTAATCTACTGTGGTGGTCTGATACACTGGTCTTTTCTTTTCTTTTGATACGTTGATATTTTCAAAATGTTACAGAAAGTTCTTTGTGGGAAATATGATTCAAAAAATCAAAATATAAGAAAGAAAAAATATATTTAAAAATCTATTAATTGAGTACATTCTAGAGTAGGAATTCTCTTAAAGCTGGTGAAAGAAAGTCTATATTTGCTGTCATCTGGGATATTAGAGGTGAACACAGAGTAACATGAGAACAGAGAAGAGCTGCATACCTAACTCTGAAGACATCACGGAGAAATTCCACAAAAATTGTTACTTAAGCTGAGAATTTTTAAAATGTTTTTAAAGTAATATAATTAAATGTTATCATTTTTATAATACTTAGATGTCATAAATGAATTTTAAATTTAACAAATCTAAAATAGGTCTTAATTTATCTCTAAGAATGTTTTCATTCCCTCTGTAGGTGCTTTGGCAACTTATACAACCATTCATACTTTTGTTCTCTTTCCTGGCACACTCCATCATCCCATCTAATCCCAAAATCTTATCTCTTAAGTCTCAAAATATATCTCCAGTTCAACATTTCCAACATCTTAACATATGCCTGCTCAAAATGCCAGGATACTCACCTGAGCTACTACAGTATTTCTGCTGATCAATCTGATTCTACTCCTCTTCTTTTTAATGTATTCTCTGTTCAGCAGAGATATTTAAAGCACAAATCAAAGCATACCGTTCCTGCTATCACAATTAGAGAAAAATTGAACTCTTCACTGTGCCTAGACATCTCTGCAGGAGCTGCACCCACCAGCTCTCCAAGCTTCATCTTATATGACTCTTCTCTGTGTTCATAGTACAATATTCACTCTGACCTTTCTTGATCTCAGACATCCTAAAATTTGTCATCACTTAGTTTTGATTTCTTATGCTAAGCCTCCAAATCCTCACATGGCTGTTTGTTTGTTTTCATTCAAGGGTCCACTGAGACATGTGTCTATTGTTTAGAGGATTTGCATGGGAACCCTAGTTAAAGTTGTCCTCTTAGGCTGTGCAGGGGCTGAGCAGTTAGTCTTCACTTATCAGCACCTTTTCTTACATCCAATAGAGAACTAAGGTCACAGAAGAAACCACTGCCCAGACTGGAGTGAGAACAGGCCAGCACAGACTACCGTAATTTACCAGAGAGGCAGCGCAGGAGTAGAGCCCTCTGCTGGAGGCCCCACCTGGACAGCCTGAGAGCGGAAAAACTCCAAGGGGCTCAGGGTTAGGAAAGCCCCCACACTTTCATGCACTCATGAAATGAGAGCACAGGCTCTCACAGAGAACATCAGAGAAAAATCTCCCTAATGCTGTAGCAGCAGAAAAGGAAACTTTTTCACCATTTTGAAATACACCCAGAATATTCTGTAAAAACAGAGCCCTGCCCTCAAGAGAAACTGTTTTATGAGAGTCTAACCTACCGGGGCTTTACCAGAGCCTAACTGACCAGTGGTGGGGGAGTAGAATACTCAACTCCAGCCCTCAAGCCTTCCTGTCCCATCTAAGGTCACAGCCCAAGGACACCAGCTCACTAAAAGAATGACACCTGATCACAGGACTACTTCCCCCACACCTTTACATTATATCCACGTAACTCCTACATAATGACAAATGAAACTTGATTACAAATGAAAACCTGCATGTATCAGACCTTATTTAAGAAATCTCTAGGAAAACTCAAAAGACAAAAACGAGTACACGAAAGGAAATTTTAGCCTCTAATACCTACAGCTACAGCAAACAGTAAGCATAGCCTAACTCCTAGGCGATAAATATAAAACCTCATATTAAAGGCCTCAGTCCCTTTTACCCAGTACATCATGTCCAGCCTTCAGTAAAAAATTACAAGGCATAATAATACAGTTTGAAGAAAGAGAGTGTGTATCAGAACGAGACTCCGCTATGGCAGACAATGGGATGCTCAGACAGGGACTGTAAAGTAAACGGCAAGGCTAAGTGAAATGAGTCAGAGAAAGACAAATAGTGTATGACATCACTTATATGTGGAATCTAAAAAGTACAACAAACTAGTGACTATAACAAAACAGAAACAGACACACAGATCTAAAGAACAAACTAGAGGTTACCAGGGGGATAGGAAGGGGGAGGGGCATATAGAGGTCAGAAGTTAAGAGGTACAAATTATTATGTATAAAACAAGCCACAAGGATATACTGTACAACTTGGGGAATATAGCCAATATTTTATAATAGCTATAAAGGGAGTATGCAACCTTTAAAAACTGTGAGGCACTATATTGTACACCTGTAACTTACATAGTACTGCACATAAACTATACTTCAATTTTTTAAATAAATAAATAAATAATAAAAGTGAAGTAAATGGCAGACATCAGTGCACTTTCCCCTAAATACTTCAGCATACATACTGCCTTTTTAGTTTTTAAACTAAAAATCATATCCCTTACCCAGTAACTTGAAACTAGAATAGCAAATGTCCATTCTTTGTAACAAAAATAAGTTATTTCATCCCTGGAGTGGGGAGAGGGAGAATTAGGCACAGAATTATTACTATTATTACTAAGAACCCAGCAGCAAATGTTCCTCCCATTCTTCTTCAGCTTCCTTTTCCTTCTCCCCTTTTCCCTATTTCTCCTACTCCCTCATCACTGAGTGGGGAAAGAACAAGAGAAAGAAGGTAAGAGAAGAAAATGGCTGAGAGGCTGCATGTAAAATTACCATCCACTGAGTCACATATTGCACCAAAAGCCTACTATGCAGCAGGCACCAGTCAGGAACTGGGGATGCAATCTAGGATCTAGTATTCATTTCAAAGGAGTCTAGTGGAGGGGGTCAGTTAAACGAGTGAGCAATTACAACACAGAAATAACTACTGTGATCATTTGGTGCCACCAATAAAAACTTGAAAATTGCTGGGATGATGATCAGGAGAAAAACAAACGGACCAAAAACAAAACAAATCACACCCACTCACCCACTCACTCACCCGCCCTAAAATATGCACACTCAAAAATAAGGCTTTAAAAAAGCCTCACATATTATTGCATTTAATGTCACTGTTTATCTTGTGTTGTAGACTAATAACCTATAATATAAAAAGAGGATTCTTTTGATGAGATGTATCAGAAAGGTCTTTCCAGTTTTAGTGATAGTTTCAATACAAATTGAGACTCCTTAGGAGGTGAGCACAATGTATTATTGTGATTTCATTCTTTGAAATGACTGTTTTCCTAGAGCAGTTCCAAGTAGCTAACTTTGTATTATAATGAAATACATTTATACTCTGGTTAACCAGTATTTAGGTTAATTATTCATTAAGTATTCAGTTCAGTGAGAAAAGAGTAGTAGGTTAATAGACTAGTAGTTAATTTTTTCATATAAGATTAAAATCTTACTTTTAGTGCAGTCTTTCAAAATTGTATATCAAATTACTTTTGAGGTTTCTGAGATTTTAATTTAAAGGCTTTGACAACTTCCCACCCCCAATCCAAATTATAGCTGGAACATACGATGTTAAATGTGGCCAACTAGTCTTGAATAAGGTTTGGACTTCACTAACAAGATAACAAATAAGATTAACCTCTTCTGAGGGCAGAATGAATTGGCTACCTTTGTGTTACATGAGGAAAATGCCTTTGCTGCTTTGGCGCATAGAATAATGTCTTAAATACAGTAGGCACTTAAATGTCCTTCCAAATATATTTCTCTTTTAATTTCTTTGCTGATGATGAACATTTTAGTTAGAATGTCTTTTCTCAGTTATTTAAATGTCCGGAAATATGCAGACACCCCTCTGTTAATATCTGTCACTATGTAGGTATCTCTCTGGTTAATAGATGCGGGTCAAAAATTTACTTATGAATAATTTGTGGTTCTATCTAAGTAATTTAAATTTTAGAAAGACTATTAGGAAATATTGGTAGCATCTAGAGAAGATTTTTATGTTTGGAGGGGAGGGTTGATTTTTTTTTTTAATTTTTATTGAAGTATAGCTGATTTACAATGTTGTGTTAGTTTCAGGTGTACAGCAAGTGATTCAGGTACAATATGCATATATATATATATATATATATATATATATATATATATATATATATATATATATATATGTTCTTTTTCAGATTCTTTCCCGTTATAGGCTATTAAAAGATCTTAAATATAATTCCGTGTGCTGTACAGTAGGATCGTGTGATTTTTTTTTTAATATGCAAGAACTTTTACAATTTTGTTACAAAAAATGAGTAACTCAGAAAGACAGATAATGAACATACATGAACAATTCATAGAAAAAGATATGCAAATGCCCAGTAAGTATATACTACTTTAAAAAAGAATTTATATTCATATAATTTCAAATTTACAGTATTTATTTTCATATAATTTCAAATTTACAGTACAAATAATTCATATAATATATATGTGTGTGTACATGTAGACGGGCCTGTTCTCATTATCTTCGCACTTTTTGAGAGCAAGCCGCAGACATGATGTCCTGTCACCCTAAATACTCCACAGTGTAATTCCCAACAAAAAGGGCACTCTTCTACCTGTCCTGCATTCAACCCTCTGAATCAGGAAGTCAGCATTATTCTCAGACCCCTTTCAAATTTTACCAACTCTCCTAATAATATGTCTCCTTTTTTTTTTTTTCCTGGTCCATGTTTAATCTATGAATACAAGTTGCATTTGATTATGATGTCTCTTCAGACTGCTTCAATCTGAAAGTCTTTCCCAGTTTTCCATATTTTTCAAATCCTTTAAAGTCTTAAGGAATGCACATCTTACATTCTATAAATCTGCCTAATTTTTCTCATTGTCAGAGTCGCCATTGGCAGGTGTACTACAGAAAGGATGCTCTTTTGTTCTCAGTACATCACATCATTCCACCTCTGATAACTGAGTAGTGTTCCAGGAATATGCCAGTATCCTGTTCTTCAACCTTCAGTCATCCATTTAGCATCTATTGATAACTCTGTGAAATTGGTTGCCGAAAGATGACTCTGTTTCCATCACCCCTGCTGCATCTATTGACATTTTACTGTAAGGGAGAGCTTTCCTCTTTCTGTATTTCCATTTTCTGCATTTATTTATTTATTCATCATTCTTTCATTCATTTGTCAATATGGACTCATGGATGCCAGTTTTATTGAATAGACTGTAATTTGTTATTATCATTAATTTTAGAGCTGAAGTATAATTTGCTTACAGTGGAATGCACACATCTTAAGTCATTCAGTGTTGACATATACATACATGCCTAATGGGATAACAGGACAGCCAATACTGATTATGATACACAAACTTTCCCCCATTTGGCTGGTAGGAGCCCCTTCAGTGTGGCTCCTGTGTCCCTTTGAAATGTCCCCATCATTCACTGAGCCATTTCCTTACTTTCTGGTACAAGATTTTTTTTTCGATTCTTCTTGTACTTTCCCTGCTCAACTTTGAAATTAGTCATTTCTCTAAGGATCTCTGGTTCCTTTTAATATAGTATGAGTTTTAGAAATAAAGATATAGGCCTTTGGTGCACTTTTTGTCACTGGGCTGTCAGTTGTTCTTAGGCCTTCTTGGTGGACATAGTTAGGAAACTGTATGATGTATATGTATGCACATACAAATACATCTGCATGTACACGTATGCACCTGTAACTGCGTGTTCATTTTGCTGTGTTTGTATGTGTGCGTGTAATACAACCATGAATTTATATTTCTAATTCCAGTCCAGTACCCTAAACTTCATTTTAACCTTTCTCCTTCCTTCCTTTTAAACTTCTCAGTGAGAAACACTGCCCCAGCTATCCTTAGGACATTGATTTATTTGATCATTCAGTTTACTTATTTAGTCGCTGTAACACCTCTTCCAACTGTGTACCTCTGTTCCTCCACCCCCTTCTTAGCTCCACCCTGGGCTCAGCCACAAGGCTCGCTGTGCTTCCACCTGCCCCCCCTCATAGCCTTGTATACCCAGCATGTGTCTCTTACCTCCTGTCCCCAGTTCTGACCCCTCACTACCCCGTGTCCTTAGAGCCACATGAAGAGGAGGAGAGGAAATGGCTCCAGAGAAGATTTTAAAGTTAGATTGCACAGTTTTATTTCCTCAGCCTACTCATTTCTTAGTATGTCTCAAGAACTCATGCATTTTAATTTTAAACTTAGTTTTAAAATGATACATCCTTTTATATATGGGTGTGAGTGTTTTTCATTCATTCGTTAGAATTATTTTCATTATTGTTTTAATGCCTCTGAGATTGTTATGTACAAAAAGGCTGTTTTCTTAGATATATTGTCACACCGTGTGTTTAAATATATTTATCTATTGAGGGTTTTAGTACCAAATTTGATACTCTTGTTTTCTGGTTCTCCTGGCTGCATTGGCATTGCCTTAGTAACCAATTCGAATGCTTACTCTTTTTAAAAACCTACCTCATAAAATGTCATCTAGCATGTTTTGCTTTTTTAAAAATAGATCTTGAATAACTGAATATTTCCTAGGCAGTGTCGACATTAGCCATTGGGAGAACTGATTCAACTACTGTCTTTCTAAAACTTATTTTACATACTTGGTGTAGCCCAAGTCACATTAGATATCACTGTTGATTCATTTGGGTGCTTATGCCACGTATTTCCATGGCATTTTGGCTTCTTGAAGGATTATTATCCACCAATAGCTAATTTAAAAATTGCTTATGCTTTTTAGTGTCCCCATGGAATTCAGTGGTTTTCAGGTGCCAGTCCAGGCATTTGGTAGATTGACTAGAAAAATAATTGTTTAAGCAGTGCCGGGATAACTGTGAGGTGGCTGTTGCCTTGACAACTGGAATACTGTTCTGTTTGCTAAACAAAGGAATGATAATTTAGTAGTTTAATTCCGCTTTTGGCATGGAGGTGCTATTTAAAAGCATTTTGTTTTAGCCTCTGAGATGGCCTATATTTTTGACCACAATCAGAGAAGCAGAACAAAAAGGGAAAGTAGGAGTTTTTTTTTCTGGTGATATACAGCTAACAGGGCTGGTGTTGACCGGGATGGAATCTTGGTTAACCTGCTGACACAGTTCTTTGGGTGAACCTTGGTGTTGGGTCAGAGCACAGTAGCCTCAGAATAGGTGTGTTGTCTGGTTGTCTTTATGCGACACGGAAGGGCTGTGGTGGACTTGATGGAGAGCCCCCACGGACGGTTAACCTTTCTCACTGCTAGAATTCAACACGATTACTTTTTTTCTGATAAGGGGGATATTTTAAACACTACCCCCTATACATATAATTATACTTTCAACTGTTATAGTTATATGGAGTCTCTCTTGTATAGGATTACACATGTTTTAAACTCACAACCATACCCCAGATAATTAAGTAATAATAATAGCCTTTATTTGGTATTGTATGCTGGGTCCTGTTCTAAGATTTTACATGTAGCATTTCATTCTTCATCGCTGTGATACAGTCACTATTTGTTACATCCAGAGGTAAGGTCTTTTGGCTACTAAGTGGTAGATTTGAACTTAAGCATCTAATTCAAAAGCCTGTGGTCTTAATTACTGTGTTACACCGACCCTTATTAATAAAATCATTCCATACGCATGGAAGAATGTAGAAAAGTGTTAATAAGAAAATTCAGGATAGCGCATAATCCCAGTCACAATAGATTGTAGTACTTTTTGTTGTTCTGGTGAAGTAATACAATATCTAGGGTTTCCTTGAAAATAATCCGAGTTTGGGAGGAATGGGTAGGTGTATAGATGAGGCAAAATTGTCTGAGGTGATAATTGTGGGAGCCAGGTTATAAGTCTGTGAGGCATTTATTATACATTCTATCATTTTTATATGTTTGAAATGTTCCTTAGTATACATTTTAAAAAGCAAAGAATACATGCCAATTGTAAAACAAACAAGCCACAAACAAAAAAAAGGAAACTTTTAAAGAAAATCAGGAAGATTTACTTTGAATAAAATATTTTCATGTACGTACTCTATTCCAGTGCCTTTCTCATCGGTTAATCCCTCTTTAACAGCTGTGTATGTATATGTGTGTATGTATAACATAATTTTTTATTTTTAATATGTGTGTATGTATAACATAATATAGATATCTTTGATAAAAGTGAGAAAATGGTTCATTTTCACCTTGTACGTCCTTATGATGAACAGTCACTTAAAATGAGGTTTTGGGGGGAGGGTATAGCTCAAGTGATGCTTAGCATGCACGAGGTCCTGGGTTCAATCCTTAGTACCTCCTCTAAAAAAAAAAAAAACAAAACCCTGATCACCCCCCCACCAAAAATACGAGATTTTGCCTCTCCCATTTTAAGAAGAAAAAAAGGAAGCGTGTCAAATCTGAATTTGCATTGGCTTAATGTCTTGTTTGCCCACACTGAGTGTTTCATCATATTAATAGTAACTGTGAATGGCTGCACACTCTGGGCTTCATGACGGAGTACTTTCTAAGGTGACCCTATTTTCCTGATGTGGAAACTGAAGGTTCAGCAGCCTCCAATGGCTCACTGGTTAGCACACAGAGGAGGGCTGGGATGAGGACCCTGTCATTCTTCTCTGAAAGCCTGTGCTTTTGGTCCCACGTTGTGCTAGTAACAGAGTGATCGTCGTGGTCTGCCAGAACTACGCGCAAGTCTGACTGTGTAGGTTGTGAGTTTTGTTTGTTTCTCTCTAGAAATTCGCATACTTTGGGGCATAGTTTCAGTTCCAGATGACTGTGTCTCATTCTGACCAGCTTTGTAACACTAATCCTTTGACATAGGCTTGTTAAACAGATGTATACAGAACTCATTATTATATTCATCTAGTGATGAGACTTTAGGAACACAAAAGTAACTATTCTTTGTTCAAAATTCTCTGTAATAAAAATAAAGAGCTTATCGCTTCTGAAATATTTGTTTGTTACATGCAACTTTTAAATGATCTCTTATTCTCTTCTACATTTCACAGTTTTGGGTTCCTCATTAGTTTTATTTAACTGTACTATTTGTTTACGAAAATAAATATTTAGTGGCTAATAACGCAGGAAGTGTTCATGGGAGAGCTTGCAAGTTGTGAAGAGTAATGAGCCTTGCGGCCATGAAGGGTGCCACACCCTTTGGGCTTTTCTAGCAATAACATACAATATCAATTGAACCACAAAGTGAACTGATGTCTTATTGAAAATTTCCTAAACTTTCTGAGTGAACTATTGTGAATCCCTTTCATATTCTTGCTAAAATAAAGCTACTAGCTTGTCTGAAATTTAATCAAAATTTTGACCGAGGGAAAATGGTATTTTGAGAAGGCTAGGCATGACGTTGAAATGCATTTATGAACTTAAAGTGCGTGCAGGAACAGTACAGAGCTATCAAATTGTAGTTAATGATACCAACAAATTTGAAAGGTAGCATTGCAGAAATGATTATCATTCTATGAGGATACACCTCTGTTATGGCATAAATAAATTGAAATACAGGCACTTTCCTAAGTAGATTTTAAAAAGTATATACTTGATGCGTTTTGAGTTCTTTTTTTTAAATACTTCTCATGAAGTGCATAGAACCAGAGGCCAGGGGCCACTAAGAGGCCGGCCT
This sequence comes from Camelus ferus, assembly GCF_009834535.1. Classification (NCBI taxonomy): domain Eukaryota; kingdom Metazoa; phylum Chordata; class Mammalia; order Artiodactyla; family Camelidae; genus Camelus; species Camelus ferus. The sequence goes on from NC_045701.1 coordinate 480,926, forward strand.
GACGCTGGTGGCCACGGCGCCCCTGTGGTTTGTGGTGCCTCCCCACCTTTAAAAGGGTTATTAAAGTTATTTGATAGACTTATGGTCGCTTTTGTTAGAGCATTAGAGTATCTTTTTCTGAGGGAGGGTCTTTCTCTTCTGTTTGTATTAGCCGGAACTATTAAGGGTGAATTTATTTTCAGATCGAAATGAAATGAATGTTTTCATTATTTATTGCTGAATAGCAGCATTTTTCAGCCTATGCTGTACAGAATTTCTGCAGGATGTTAATAGAAAAAAAAAAGGGGGTTCTTTGGACAAATAGATTGGGAAATGATGAGGCAGAGTGGGAATTCATTCAATAAACTGATTTTCCCAAACTCCCAACTCCTTTTCTTTCTGATGGAACATCTTGGGATGTTAGTATTTCTTGTAAAACACTTTGGGAAAAGTTACTTACATAATCTTTCTTTGACTATGAAATTGTTTAATATACATAGACCTCCATAGAAATACAGATCCTGTGCAGAAAATCACCTGATTATAAAAAGAGCAGCTAGACTAGGACTGTTAAGAATTAAATCACAGGTGAGGAAACTTAGTATTTATTATAGATAGGAAATAAACAGTGAACCCATGCCAAAGCATTGGAGACATTGTGGCTCGTTTTCACTTGAGACTTTTTAGATTTAATTTCTTCATCTAGTTTTCACCAGTAGTTTGAGTACACGGAGTCCCCTCTCAGCCCCTCGCATGCTCGTCTGCCATAGAATTGCCTAGACAGGGATATAACAGAGCCATTCTGAATTTGGGTGGCTGGCAAGAGACAGCCTGAATATTGGAACTTTCTCAGACTGAGCTTTAAGGACCTGCCTTCTCTTTCAGTGGTCGTTTAGGACAAAAATATTTGAATGAATGGGTAGATGGAGGGGTGGATGGAATGATATACTTGTGTTTGAGCTAATTCACATCATGGACCGTATGTATTTTATAGAGAGAAAAAGGATGCCTTTATGTATTATGTGATGTACATTTTAGTACATTTACACAGGCTTTAGGATACATACTTACTTATTTTTAAGTTTAAGTATTTGATGGATTGTTCCTGTTAACAAATACATCCATCTATTACAACTTTTATAACTACAGTAGGATTGGGTTCTCCATTCTAAGGTCTGATTGTGGGGAAGAATTGGAGAGTCAAAATCTAATTATATTTGTTTGCATTTTTAGGCCCTTGATGAGCCTCCCTATTTGACAGTGGGCACTGATGTGAGTGTGAAATACAGAGGAGCCTTTTGTGAAGCCAAGATCAAGACAGCAAAAAGACTTGTCAAAGTCAAGGTACAGTATATGTAGATTTTATAAATTATATGTTTAGTATTTGATAATTAAACTTTTATTTGGTGAGTGTATTTAAGAAATTTTTTTCCTGCAAGATGAATTTAGTTTCTAGGAGTGATGATTGTAAAAATACCCGAAAACAAAGCGTTCTTTGTGATTTTAAAGTATTGCAGTTAGAATGAAATTAGATGATCCCAGCTGGTATTTTCAATGCTGTTTCATCACAGACTTGTTATTGTTTGTATTGTTAGCCTTTTAGAGCTGGAAAGGAACTTAGAAGTCATATGGCTTAATTTCTTAATTTTATTGTAAGAAAAATGAGGTTCATAAAGGGTTAGTGATTTCTCCAGGGCCATTATTAGAATTTAGTGGCAGAATGGGAATGACCATAGCACTTAAGTTCTAAGACACCCCCGCCCCCACAGGTTTAACCATGAGATTGGGATGTGATTTATAACTGGTGATCGTGGATCTAGTTGTGGATTCCTTACCCTTTACTTTTCTTGAAAAATCTTTCTAAAAATCTGTGCTTTGTCTCAGATAATGGACATAAAGAAATGTAACTGTTTACATTGTAGTAAGTTTTCAGTGTTGGAAAATATGAGATAAGAGAAAGATTTCAAGGTAGATCTTTATTCTTTTGTTAATCATTTATTGTCTGGCAAACTGTGCAGGTTACTCTCTTAGATGGGAAGGAGGATGGGGATATGAGAATAACCTGATCTCTGTTTCCAAGGGATTTATATTCCAGATTAGCAGATGCCCTGTAAAACATTGGTTTAAACACCAGGAGTTAAACAGGCCTTGGAGGTGATGTACTTCCAGGGGAGAGTATCAGAGCCTCCTCGGAGCCCTTTCCACGCGTTGTACACCTAGGTTCCTTCCTTACTCATGGATATGTTGAGGAAAACTGCCTGGGTGATTCTCCCTTACAAAGAGCCATTGTGATCAGGCCTTTAAATGAACTGTAAGCCTGCGGGATGCCTGTCCCGGTGCCCCACCCTGCCGTCAGTTTGCACGTGCTTGGTGCCTGTGAGCGCGTTTGTGGTTTGACCATCTTCCAGTGCTCTTGTAGTGGCATTTCCTGTTCTGACTTCACACACTGCTGTTCTCTGAGCACTTGTTTTTTGCCATTACTATGTTAGAGATGAAGAGAAAGCTTTTTTTTTTCCATCAGTTTTCTCACTCTTTTAGACGGAGCTACTGCTCACACATGTAACATCTTCGTGTGAATTAGACAAAACCCCTCCCTTCAGGTCGAGACCTTCCTCAGCAGAGCTCGGCCTGTAGGTGAGCACTTCCGTGCCGGTGAGGAAAGGTGCTCCACGTGGGCTGGAGTGGCGCTGGCCAGGCCCCGAGCTGCCTTAGATCTAGGCCCTGACTGGTAATCGCAGCTCGAGGGCTCTGGGTAACGAGTGAACCAGCTAAATGGCAGGTAGCAACTCTGCCGTTTCTTGGTGTCAGTAAAAGTTAGTTAGTTTCTACTGCTTCTGCTGATAGTGCCAACCAGGACCTTGTGCCTTATAAATATTGACTGTCTGAAATTTGTTGTTAGTATTTGTGGCTGCCCTGAAAAGCTGCTTGTAATTCAAAGCTAATGATTTTCTCAACAAGTATCGTAATATATTTCTGTGCCAGTTTAATTTATTTATGATTCAAAGTTAGTAAATTTTTCAGCAATGTGTTGATACACTTCTTCCCCATCAGTTTTCCCTTATTGAGCATTGACTGCGTGCTAAGCACTATGTCAGGTGTTGAAACTCTAGGATTTACATCTTGTCTTCATCCTTAAGTGGCTTAAGTCTAACTGAAAGATGCAGACATCTAAACACATAATTTAAATAAAGTGTTACAGTGCCGTTGTATGAAACAGAAATGCCCGCGATGCTGTGAGTATAGGCTCTGTCCTTTCATACGTGGTTTGTGAGTCTGTTACCTAAATTAACGACCACGCACATCAAATAAGACCATGTTAATGGTTCAGTCCCTGTAAGAACTCCTGCTTTGTATAGGGAAAACAACCTTTTCTGTACTGAACACAGGAAGCTGTTTCATTTTTTTAACCAACTAATTAAGTATTTAAACTTACCCCTTGATTGTTACTTCATGGCTGGTGTTCCGTTCTCTGATTTCTGTAGTAACACAGAGTTCTGGATCTAGGTGGCCTGAGTTTCAGTCTCAGCTCCACCATGTCCTAGTTCCGTGGTCCTGGGCCAGTCACTTAACCTTTCCGTCCCTCAGTTTTCTTATCAACATTATGGGAATAATGACACCTACCTAATAAGGGTGTTGTGAAGATTATATATTTATGCCTGAGCCTGATGCTAGGGCTCTCTGAGGGAGGGTTTACTGTTGCTTGTTGTTGAGCTGGGCCTTCACAAAATGGTGGAGTACCTCATATAACAGCCTAAGATTGCCACCACTTTTTCCCTCATTTTTTTTTAGGAAAAGAAATTATACAGTTAAACTAATTACTAATAGTATTGCATAAAATATGATATGTGAAACATCAAGTAAGTTAGTCTGGGAATTTTTGTTTAAATAATAAAATTTTCAGTTAATCTACTTAGGGATTGAGATTTTGTATAAACTAGGCAGCTGTTTGTTTAGATTACTTGTAATAAAAATGGATTCATGCATTGATGAGCTTGTGTTGCTTGATTTTTTTTTTTCTTTTTTGTTGGCTAATAAACTTTATTATCTCTAGGTAACATTTAGGCATGATTCTTCAACAGTGGAAGTTCAGGATGACCACATAAATGGCCCACTAAAGGTAATTCATTTATTTATTCCGTGTTAATTCTAATGCTTCAATGGGAAACAATAATTGCACTTGGTCTTTTAAAAATTAATTGATTACTTTGTTACTGAGTTGATAAATACATAATTCTCTCTAAATAGACTAATAGAACAAAGTAGACATGGTGTTCAGTAAAACCTGATATCCTAACTGTGCTCAGAAATGAAATGAACATCAAGGAAGCATTGATTGCTGTCTATTTACTCACCTGTCTTGGTCTCAACATGTTTCACATACTAAAATGATGGAATTTCCAGAATTATAGGTGATGAATTGGGGATCAAGTGACGTAAGTTCCATGATGATACGAAAAGTGAGAAAACAGAAAAATATAAAAAAAATCTCAGGCCTTTTAGTTCTTTAAAGCAGCTACTGGCATATGAAATTGTTTCAGGGTTGTCAGCGAGTTGTACGTGATGAACAAGGTCATACATACAGAGTTTTATTTCTTTGCATCCGTTTCTCTTCGTTGGCCAGTGAAGTTCGCGCTGCTTTGCTTCCCACTAGGGAGCAGGCTAAAGGGAATGTGTGGGAAGCTGCTGTGCACTCTTTGGCCATTTTTTTTGTTTGTTTTAATTTTTAAAATTTATTTTTTTAAATTGAAGTATAGTCAGTTTCTGGTGTACAGCACGGTGTCTCTGTCATGCGTGTACATACATGTATTTGTTTTCATATTCCCTTTGGCCTTTTTGAGTGTCTGAAATGGACGCTGGCCTAGCTGAGTGAATTTTAAGAAATGCTAACAAAACTGAAGAAGCATTTGCAGATGCACGAAGTATCTTGTCCTAATGAAGCTGTACTTTGTAAAGAATAGATGTGTGTATCTGCTGGTTTGTGGTCGACTTAAAAACTTAACTGAAGCCCCAGGGCATTAGTACCTTGCATATGTAGTAGGTACTGTGGGGGCCTAAAATTTGTAAGTTTTTGAAATTACTCCGTGTAAAAATATTTTCTGCCCTTCTGTTTTGGAGGTGCCATCTTACACGCACATGTACGTCACTTGTGGGGACAAAAAGACAAAAACACACATGTGTATGATTGGACATTAGCCGCCATTCATTTTGCACTTAGTATGTGCTAGGACGGTACTGAGTCCTCGGCACATACTGTCTTGTGTAATCTTCATAACATCTCCTTACGGAAGAGGAAACTGAAGGGAGGTGGGAGATAAAGTTATCTGGCCAAGGTTTTAGGGCCAGTAATGATAACCAAAATTCTGGTAGATTCACAGCCTGTAATTGAACATAGTGCCCTCTGGATGATCAGAACACATACCTCTTCATGCCTTTTATGTGTGTTTGCCTGATAATAACACCATCACAGCTTTTCAGTGCCTGACTACCCTGTTCACCTGGCACAGGCCAGCTGGTACCAACTATAAAAAATGTTCAGTGTTGCAAGGGACAGGAAAGACAGTTACTTTGTATCATCAAGCCATCTTCCTCTCCTGTTGCTCCAGCCTCTTTGTGGCATAGTTGATTTATTTTGCTTGTTTGGTTTTTCTTATTTTATTAAAATTTTTTTTGTGATTAAGGCTTAAGACCATTTGGATTTTGACATAGGCAAGTATATTAAATTTTGATCTCAACATTGTTAACATATTTCTCTTGTCTGTAGATTTTTTTGGTATGTAGATTTTTCAGTTAACTTTTTCTTATTGACTGTATGTAGATTTTTGATTGTTCCCTAGTACATTCTGTAGCCTTCTGTCAACTGATAGAAAGTATCAGCATTAGGATAAAATATTTCTGTTAGAGGAAATAAGCCTCCAAGAGTGATCTGATCTCAATATGTTTTCAGTGAGGTCATAGGAAAATAATACTAGACCACATGAGTATTAAATAAAAAAATTAAACCATGTATTTATTGACTGTAGTCATTTAGTGAAAGTTCTAGAATTTCATATCCTCTTGTGGGCATTGTGCTGACAGTCTCTTTGAACAATTTTGTTTTTGTTATCATTATAAAGACCATATACATTTTCTTTTATTTTTATTGATGTATAATTGGCATATAGCATTATTATTAGTTTCAGGTGTACAACATGATTCAGTATTTGTGTACATTGCGGAAGGATCACCCCATTAAGTCTAGTTAACATAACATCACCGTACATGGTTGCAAAATTTTTTTTTCTAATGATAAGGACTTTTAAGATCTACCGTCTTAGCAACTCTTTAAATATGCAATATAATATTACTGACTGTAGTCACCATGCTGTACATTATATCCCCGTGACTTTTAATTTTATAACTGGAAGTTTGTACCTTTTGACCCCCTTCATCCATTTTGTCCACCTCCACTTTCTTTCCCCTCTGGCAACCACCAGTCTGTTCTCTGTATCTGTAACCTTGATATTTTTGGTTTTGTTTTGTTTTTCCCTCATTTTTCAGACTCCACATGTAAGTGATATCATATAGTACTTGTCTTCCTCTGTCTGACTTATTTCACTTGGCACAGTGCACTCAGGGTCTATGTTGTTACAAATGGCAAGGTTTCATTCTTTTCTGTGGCTGAATTATACACACACAGGCATCTTTGTCCGTTCATCTGTCATTGGATGCTTAGATTGTTTTCATATCTTGGCTATTGTACCTAACGCTGCAGCAAACACGGGGGTGCACAGATCTTTACAAATTAGTGTTTTCAGTTCCTTTGCATAACTACCCAGCAGTGGAACTGCTGGATCATGTACTGGTTCTATTTTTAACTTTTCAGGGCCCTCCATTCTGTTTTCCATAGTGGCTATACCAATTTAAACTTACACCAGCAGTGCACAAGGGTTTCCTTTTTTCCACATTGCAGCCAACACTTTCTCGTCTTTTCGATAAGCCATTTTAATACGTGTTAGGAGATATCTCATTGTGGGTTTGATGTACATTTCCCTGATGATTAGTGATGTTGAGCATCCTTTCAGGTACCGGTCTGCCATCTATATGTCTTTTCTTCTTTGGAAAAATGTCTATTCAGGTCTTCTGCCCATTTTTTAATCAGGTTGTTTATTTTATTCATATTGAGTTGAGTGAGCTGTTTATATATTCTGGATAGTAACTCCCATCAGTTATATCATTTGCAAATATTTTCTCATTTGGTAAGTTGTCTTTTCACTTTGTTGATATTTTTCTTTGTTGTGCAAAAGCTTTTAAGTTTAATTAGGTCCCATTTGTTTATTTTTGCTTTGTTTCCTTTGCCTTAGGAGACAGAGCCAAAGAATATTGCTAAGAGTGATGTCAAAGAGTGTACATTTTCTTCTAGGAGCTTTATGGTTTCCAGTCTTATATTTAGTCCATTTGGAGGTTATTTTTGTAAATAATGTGAGAACCTCTGTCCATTTTTCACTTGGACTGTTTTTGGTTTTTTTTTTTAACACTGTTGCATTGCATGAGTTCTTTTTATATTTTGGTTTTTGACCCCTTGTCAGATACATGGTTTGCTGATAAATTTTCTCCCATTCACTAGGTTGCCTTTTCAAATTGTTGATGATTTTCTTTGCCGTGCAGAAGTGTTAAGAGTTTGATGTAGTTATAAAGACCATATGAATGTAATCATCAGCATTTTCTTGATCAGATGAAACTATTTTAAATGATTGTCATTAATGGTACAGTTTAACTCTTTTTTTAACATTTTTTTTATTGAGTTATAGTCATTTTACAATGTTGTGTCAAATTCCAGTGCAGAGCACAATTTTTCAGTTATACATGAACATACATGTATTCATTGTCACATTTTTTTCGTTGTGAGCTACCACCAGATCTTGTATATATTTCCCTGTGCTCTACAGTGTAATCTTGTTTATCTATTCTACCTTTTGAAATCCCAGTCTGTTCCTTCCCACCCCCCGGTACAGTTTAACTCTGAAGGAGACCCCAAAATTAATTCTTATTTTTTCCTAGTCTTCCCCAGCCTCCTTGAAAAAGAAGTGGTAATATGGTTCAGACAGTAAATTTCACAGGCAGGGTTCCTCAGACCCCCAAGGGTTCCCAAGGCCCTTTCAGGGACATAATACTGGAAAAACTATTTTCATAATAATACTTAGATGTTATTTAACTTTTTCACTAATGGTACAAAAACAGTGTTAAGTAAAACTGCTGGCACATTAACACAAATCAGATCAGTTATTTTATTCTTAACCCGCCATGTACCCAATTAGTGGGGAAAAAAGACACTTTTTGGTTCATTCATTTATCTTCTAAAAGTTTTTCTAACTTTTTTTTTTATTACTTTAGGTTGGAGCTATTGTGGAAGTGAAGAATCTTGACGGTGACTATCAGGAAGCTGTAATCAATACATTAACAGATGCGAGTTGGTACACTGTAGGTAAGGAAATAAATCTTTTAAAAGTATATTTCAATGATAATACAAATAAGGCAGATTTTTATTCATTTACTTCCATAATTGCCATAGATGTTCTTACTGTTTTTTTTTTTACCAGAATGAACTTATTTATTTCTGAAATGCAAACATTCCTAATTTTGATGAAGCCCACTTTATCAAATTTTTTTTTGTTTCATGTGCTTTAGGTGTTGTATCTAAGAAATCATTGCTTACCCCAAGGTCCTGAAGATTTACTCCTAAGTTTTCTAAGGATTTTATAGTTTTAGCTCTTAAGTCTATAATCCATTTTGAGTTGACAATTTGGCAAGAATTTAGGTCTGTAATCCATTTTGAGTTTTTATTTATGGTGTGAAGTAAGCATTCAAGTTCATCATTTTGCATATGGATATTCATTTGTTCTAGCACCACTTATTGAAAAGACTGTTATTTTCCCATTGAATCGTCTGTCACCTTTCTTAAATATCAGTTGGCCATAGATGTTTGAGTTTTTATCTGTACCCTCAGTTCTGTTTTATTCATCTGTATGTCAGTCCCTATGCCAGTACCACACTGTAGCTTGGTAATGTTTTGAAATCAGGAGTGTGAGTCTTCCAACTTTGTCCTCTTTTTAAGTTTGTTGTGGCTATTCATTTTGGTGTTTGGCATTTTCATAAGAATTTTAGGATCAACTGGTCAATCTTTATTACAAAGTTAGCTGGGATTTTGATGGTGATTGCCTTGACTCTGTAGATCAGTTTTGAGAGTACTGTCATCATAATGATATTAAATTTTCTAGTCTATGAACATGAGATATCTTTTCATTTATTTAAATCTTTCAAAATTTCTTTCAACAATATTTTATTATTTGATACAACATTGTAAAATGACTACAAATCGACAAAAAATGTTCAAAAAAACCCCACAATTTTTTTTCTAGGACTATCTGATTTTATTTTATTTTATTTTATTTTTTTAACATTTTCTAGTTGATCTACAATCTTTTTACAATGTTGTGCCGAATTCCAGTGTTCAGCACATTACAGGGAAATATACACAAAATGTTATGATAACTCACAGAGAAAAAAATGAGACAATGAGTGTGTATATGTCCATGAATAACTGAAAAATTGTGCTGAACACTAGATGTTCTTACTGTTAATGGTTTTTATCTTTCCAGATCTTTAAAACATTTATTTTATAAATACATACATAATAGAATTTGAAATTAGTGTATATATTATACAGTTGGATTGCTAGCTTTTTTTGCTTCAAAGTATATCCTAGAGAAGACCTTTGTGTATTTAAGTAGTGTTAAGTATATTCATGTTGTTGTGCAACAGATCAATTTTTTAATTGTAATATGTTTCATAATATTTGATGTAACGTAGCTTATTTTCTATTACCAATGGTGTTGCCAGTCTCCTTAAATATATGCTGGGTTGAATGTCTTTTGTACATGCACATTATTGCAGTATTTCCATAGAGTGTACATTGACAACTAGGCATAGATTGAAGGGAAATGTACTTTTTAAAACTTTAGTAGGTAATGAAAACTCTTTCCTAAAAGATTGTATTAATTTACACTCTTGTGAACAGTGTATGAGTGTACTTGTTTTCCCAATCCTTGTCAAATTTGATGTGAGTAATATTTTAAAATTTTTGCCTATTTGGACAGAAAATAGTATCTCAGTTTTGAGTAATTATGAAATTGAGCATATTTTCATAAGTTTAATGAAAGAAGCATTCATTCATTTGTATTTTCTCTCTTTTTAAGTTTTTTTATTTTTTAAATTTTTATTGAAGTACAGTTGATTTATAGTGTTGTCTCAGTTTCAGGTGTACAGCAAACTGATTCAGTTATACATATATATTATAATATATATGCTTTTTAAGATTCTTTTCCATTATAGGTTATTGCAAGATGTTGAATATAGTTCCCTGTGCTACATGCTACGTCCTTGTTTTTTATCTATTTTATATATAGTAGTGCATATATGTTAATCCTGAACTCCTGAGTTACCGCCCCCCCCTTCCCCTGTGGTAACCGTAGTTTATTTTCTATGTCTGTGAGTCTGTTTCTAGTTTGTAAATAAGTTCATTTATATCATTTTTTTTCTAGATTCAAAGTGTAAGTGATATCCTGACACTTGTCTTTCTCTGTGTGACTTACTTCACTTAGAATGACCATTTCCAGGTCCATCCATGTTCCTGCAAATGGCATCATTTCGTTCTTTTTAATGGCTGAATAGCATTCCATTGTGCGTATATACCACATCTTCTTCATTCAGTCATTTGTCGATGGATATTTAGGTTGCTTCCATGTCTTGGCTGTTGTAAATAGTGCTGGTATGAACATTGGGGTACGAGTGTCTTTTTGAGTTAGTTGTTTACTCCTAATATATGCTCAGGAGTGGGATTGCTGGATCATGTATTAACTCTTACCATATGGTAACAGTAAGGAACTTCCACTGTTTTCCATAGTGGCTGCTTAAATTTACATTCCCACCAACAGTGTAAGAGGGTCTCTTTTTTCCGTACTCTCTCCAGTGTTTAATATTTGTAGATTTTTAATGATGGCCATTCTGACTGGCATGAGGTGATACCTCATTGTAGTTTTGACTTGCATTTCTCTAATAGTTAATAACAGTAATATTGAGCATCATTTTATGTGCCTGTTGATCTTCTGGATGTCTTTGGAGAAATGTCATTTTAAGTCTTCTGCTCATTTTTGATTGAGTTGTTTGTTTATTTTTTTCTTTTTGATATTAAACTGTATGAGCTATTTTATATATTTGGGAAATTAAGCCCTTGTCAGTCTCCTCATTTGCAAATATTTTCTCCCATTCTGTAGGTTGTCTTTTTGTATTGTTTATGGTTTCCTTTGCTGTGCAAAAGCTTTTAAGTTTAATGAAAATCTCATTTGCCTGTTTTTTATTTTTAGTTCCATTACTCGAGAGACAGATGGAAAACAGTATTGCTGTGATTTGTGTCAGAGTGTTCTGCCTCTGTTTTCCTCTAGGAGTTTTAGAGTATCTGGTTTTACGTTTAGATCTTTAGTCCATTTTGAGTTTATTTTTGTACATGGTGCCAAAGAATGTTCTAATTTCATTCACTTTCATGTAGCTGCCAAGTTTTCCCAGCACCACTTATTGAAGAAACTGCCTTTTCTCCATTGTATAACCTCCTTTGTTGTAGATTAATTGACCCATAGGTGCGTGGGTTTATTTCTGGGCTTTTTATGCTGTCCCATTGAGCTGTGTGTGTGTTTTTTGGCCAGTGCCACACTGTGTTGATTGTTGTAGCTTTGTAGTATAGTCTGAAGTCAGGGAGCATGATTCCCCCAGCTCCATTCTTCTTTCTCAAGATTATTTTTGCTATTCGGAGTCTTTTGTGTTTCCATACAAATTAAAAATTTTTTTGTTCCACTTCTGTGAAAATTGCCAGTGGTAATTTGATAGGGATTGCATTGAATCTGTAGATTGCCTTGGATAGTGTGGTCATTTTAACAATATTGATTCTTCCCCTTCAAGAACTCGGTATTTCTTTCCATCAGTTTCTCTCATCAGTGTCTTACAGTTTCAGAGTGTCTATCTTTTGCTTCCCTAAGTAGGTTTATTTCTATTTTATTCTTTTTGATGTGATGTCAAATGGGATTGTTCCCTTAATTTCTTTTTCTGATATTTTCTTGCAACAGATTTCTGTATATTGTTTGTATCCTGCAACTTTACCAGATTTATTAATGAGCTCTGGTAGTTTTCTGGTAACATCTTTAGGATTTTCTATGTATAGGATCATGTCACCTGCAAAAGTGACAGTTTTACTTCTTTTCCAATTTGGATCCCTTTTATTTCCTTTTCTTCTTTGATTACTGAGGCGAGGACTTCCAAACCTGTGTTCAATAAAAGTGGCAAGAGTGGGCATCCTTGTCTTTGTGTCACACTGATTGGTTTGCAGATACTGAAAAACCCTTGCATCCCTGGAAAATCCCACTTACAGGATTTTAACGTATCGGGGAGCTGGTTTGCTAGTCTTTTGCTGAGGACTTTTGTATGTATATTCATAAGTGATATTGGCCTACAATTTTCCTTTTTTGTGATATCTTTTTAGATGCCTGATATAAATGATGTCATATTGACATTTTTATTTCTCTTTCTGGCCCACTTCCCTTAGAATGACAATGTTCAGGTCCATCCGTATCACTGCAAATGGCATTATTTTCTTCTTTTTGTGTGGCTGAGTAGTGTTCCACATGTATGTATGTACCACATCTTCTTTCTCCAGTCATCTGTTGATGGACATTTGGGTTGTTTCCATGTCTTGGCTGTCGTTAATAGCACTGCTGTGAGCATTGGGGTGCATGTGTCTTTTTGAATTTTATTTTTCTCTGGATATATGCCCAGGAGTGGGATTGCTGGATCACACAGTAGGTCTATTTTCAGTTTTTCAGGGAACCTCCATACTGTCCTCCATAGTGGCTGCACCAGTCTGCACTCCCACCAACAGTGTGGGAGGGTTCCCTTTTCTCCACACCCCCTCCAGCATGTGTCGTCTATACACTTTTCAATGATGGCCATTCTGGCTGGTGTAAGGTGATAGGTAACGCATTGCAGTTTTCATCTGCATTTCTCGGACAATTAGCGTTGCTAAGCATTTTTTCACATGTCTTTTGGCCATTTGAATGCCTTCTTTGGAGAACTGTTTGCTTAGGTCTTCTGCCCATTTTTGGATTGGGTTGCTTGTTTCTTTGCTATGAGCTGTATGTATATTTTGGAAATCCGTCTCCTGTCTGTCACATCGTATGCAAAGATTTTTCTCCCATTCCGTAGGTTGTCTTTCTGTTTTGTCGATGGCATCCTTAGTTGTGCAAAAGCTTTGAAGTTTAATTAGGTCCCGTCTGTTTATTTCTGCTTTTACCTCTGATACTCCAGGTTCAAAAAATGCATTGCTGTAATGGATGTCCACGAGTGTTGGGCCTGTGTTTTCCACTAGGAGTTTTATAGTATCTGGTCTCACATTGAGGTCTTTAATCCATTTTGAGTTTATTTTTGTACATAATGTTGGAGAATGTTCTGATTTCAGTCTTTTACAGGTAGCTGTCCAGCTTTCCCGGCACCATTTATTGAAGAGACTGTCTTTTCTCCATTGTATACTCTTTCCTCCTTTGTCATTGATCGATTGACCATACGTGCGCCGGTTTATTGCTGGACTTTCTATCCTGTTGCATTGATCCCATAGGTCTGTTTTTGTACCAATACCGTGCTGTTTTGATTGTAGCTCTGTACTGTTGTTTGAAGTCTCGGAGGGTTATTCCTCCAGCATTGTTCTTTGTCTTCAGGAATGCCTTGGTAATTCTGGGTCTTTGGTGATTCCGTATCAGTTTTAGGATGATCTGGTGTATTTTTGTGAAAAATATCCTGGGTAATTAGATAGGGGTTGCATTAAATCTGTAGACTGCCTTGGGCAGCACGGCCGTTTGAACATGTTTAATTCTTCCAATGCAAGAGCATGGGATGTCCTTCCATTTCTCTAAGTCCTCTTTGATTTCCTTAATCAGGGTTTTGTAGGTCTCCACATAGAAGCCTTTCACTTCCTGGGTCAGATTTACTCTTGAGTATTTTATTTTGGGGGATGTGGATTTAGAAGCGATTAGTACTTTCATGTAAAGAAATGCCACTAATTTCTGTGTAATGTTGCTGTATCCCGCTACCTTGCCAAACCTTTTGTCAGCTCTAGCTGGTTTTTATGTGGCGCCTTTAGGATTTTCTGTGTGTAGTATCATGTCCTCCAGATATAATGGCAGTTTTACCTCTTCTTTCCCAATTTGGATCCCTTTTCTTTCTTTTTCTTGTCCAAGTGCTGTACTAGGACTGCCAATACTATATTGAATAGAAGTATTGAGAGTGGGCATCCTTGTCTTCTTCCAGATTTTAGCAGACAGGCTTTCAGCTTTTCTTGTAGAGTGTGATGCTGGTTGTAGGTTTGTCATAAATAGCTTTGATTACGTCGGGGTGTGTTCCCTCTATGCGCACGTTGGCAAGACCGCAGGCTCAGTGCGGTTGGAAGGCAGGGAGGATGGCAGCGGCAGAAGCAGCGGTGGGAGGAGGGGGGCTGCCCCTTGGGAGCCAGTCATTTGCTCCCATCTTCCCTGCAGCCTGACCCTGGGGGTGGCCTCTGTTGCTCCAGGTGGACTGGACCCAGGTCTTTAGGCCAGTCTGCTCCCAGGAGGCTGGCATGGTGCAGTCAGGGGCGAGGGCGGTGGTGATGACGGGAGTGAGGCTGCCCTGTGCAAGCCCTTGCATTTACTCCCATCTTCCTGGTGGCCTGGCCTGGGGACATCCTCTGCTGCCCCAGGTTCGCTGGAGGCATGTCCTCAGGTCAGCCTGCTCCTGAGAGGCGAGCTTGGTGCAGTGTGCTGGGGCAGGGACAGCAACAGCGACAGCGACAGTGGGAAATGGGAGCAAATCCCAGCTCTAGCATGGGGCAGCCCCAATCCTACAGTTGCTGCTGCGGCTGCCATGCTCCCCTGTCCACACTCTGCCTGCCTCCCAGGAGCAGGCTGACAGGGAGAAATTCTTTGCAAGAAGCCGGCGCAGCAGAGGCTGCCCCCAGGCCAGGCAGCAGTGGAGATCAGAGCAAGTCCACTGGCTCTCTCAGGGCAGCCCCCCTCCTCTGCCGCTGCCACCGCTGCTGCTGCCTGCTGTCCATCCCAGCAGTGCCATCAACCACCCAGAGCCCACTGGTAAGCGCTGTGCAGCCCAGGACCACCCTGCTCCATAGGCTCAGACGAGGCACTGGGCACCGTGCGGGGTTGGGGAGGGAGTGGTGGTGGGGAGGGGTGGAGGCGTTGGGGGTGTGGGGCAGGGCGCAGGGGCAGGAACTGGAATGGCCTCCAGCCCTGCCCGCCCTGGCCTGGGAGCCTGGGACACAGGGCTTTGCACCTACACACTGCCAGGGATCACTGTCTGGCGGCCGTTGCCATGGTGATCGGAGCCCGGATGGCCCTGCCCCTGCAAAGTGACGGGTGAGAGGGTCGGCTGGGTTAGGGTTGCACTCCGGGTGTGGGGGGACAGGCTGAGGGGGTGAGGGGTCACTGGGAGTGGAAGTGACCCAGCTGTGGGGTGAGGGGGCCCGGCCCGGGGTGACGGCCGCTTGGGGTGGGGGGACCCGGCTGAGGAGTCGAGGGGGGCAATCCCGGGGTGAAAGGCGAGGGGACTATCTCTGGATGGTGGGGGGACCTGGGGTGAGGCATGAGGGGTGAGCTTGGTCTGCGGGGGCTGTAGCTTAGGACCTAGTGGGGCCCAGTTGGGGCGGGGACTTCTGTGTGAGGAGAGCGAGCCTTGTCTTGGGGGTGCGATCAGTCGGGGACCAGGCCTGGTCCGGGGTGGAGAGGCAGTGACTGGGTGGGAGGAGGCGAGCAGGGGGAATGGGGCTGGGGGTGTGGCCTGGCCCCGGGGCCTGCGGTGGTTCTAGTTGGGTGCCCAAACCCTGTGGGTGGCAGGGTGGGGGCGTTGGGGCTGGGGACCCGGCCGGCCCCGTCCACGAGGTTGGCCAGCCCCGCCGCCCCGCGGGCCCAGCGCCAGGCCCCACTCGCAGCGTCCCTGCTGCAGGAGCCCCAGCCTTGCGGGCGGGAGGGGGAGGGGCGCGCGCGGACGCGGACGCGGACGCGGGAGCGCGCCCAGAGCGCGGGGAAGCTGGGCCGGAGCCGGGCGCTCCTGGACCGGCTCCCGGAGAAGGAACGCGGCCTGGGGTCTGGGCCGCCGGGAGCTGTCGCCTCCGCTGCCGTCGCCGAGCAGGTAAGGGGGCGCTGGTGGGGGGCGCGCAGGTCGGGGAGCCGGCGGGTGAGGCCCGGGCTGTGCAGCTGGGAAGGCGCACAGGGAGGGAGGGGTGCGGAGGTGAGGCCCAGGCCGCGCGGCCCGTCAGGACCCTGAGGCGGGTCCCGGGCCCGCCGCCCCAGTTGCAGTGCCCCCTGCCCGCCACCTTAGTATTCACTGAACCCCGCGTCGTCTTCGCTGCCGCTCATATGCAGGTTTGGGGAAGTGGGAACAGCTTCAGCAGATGGGAGGGCGCCGGGCTGGCCCTCAGGCCGTGGCCTTCCCGCAGTAGGTGGACCTGCCCTGGGAGCGGAGGCCGCCCCGGACCGTCCTGGGCACAGGCGGCCTGGGGCAGAATAACGGGCGAGGCCTGGGCCTTTGTGAGCTTGTTGGCCTGCCCCCCCCCCACCCCCCCCGAGATCAAAAGCTTTTGACAAGTGTCTTTTTAGTCTTTTGAGGAATGTCCCTACTGTCTTCCACAGTGGCTGCACCAAACTCTTTTCCCACCAGCGGTGTAGGAGGCTTCCTTTTCTCCACAGCCTCTCCAGCATTTCTCCCTTCTGGACTTTGGAATGAAGGCCTTTCTGACTGGTGTGAGATGATACCTTATTGGAGTTTGGACTTGCATTTCTCTGATAATTAGTGATACCGAGGATTTTTTTCACATGCCTGTTGATCATTTGTGTGTCTTTGTTGGAGAAAGGTGTGTTTAGTTCTGACCACTTTTGGATTGGGTTGATTTCTGGTTATTCAGTTGTATGAGCTGTTTATATATTCTGGAAATCAACCCGTCAGTCTCATGTTTTGCGAATATTTTCTCCCGTCTCATAGGTTGTCCTTTTGTGTTGCTTATGGTTTCCTTTGCTGTGCGAAAAGCTGATAAATTCAGTTTGGCCCCATTGGTTTGTTTATTTGTGCCTTCATATCTGTTTGCTGGGGTGGACTGCCCTAGGAGAGCATTGCTGACGTGTGTGTCAGATGTTTTGCCTACGTGTTCTTCTGAGAGGCGTGTAGTGTCTTGTCTTATGTTCAAGTCCTTAAGCGAGTTTGAATTTGTTTTTGTGTACGGTGTGAGGGAGTGTCCCAACTTCACTGATTTCCGTGCAGCTGTCCAGTTTCCCCTGCGTCATTTGCTGAAGAGACCGTCTTTCCTCCACTGTGTGTTCTTCCTGCCTCCTTTGTCAAAGATAAATTGACCAGAAGTGTGTGGGTTTTCTCTCTGGACTCTGTTCTGTTCCCTTGATCTGTATGTCTGTCCCCCTCCAACTTGTCCAGTTTTATTAGGTAGAATTACTACAGTTTGACCGCACATACACATTCTATTGCAACGTAGATATGTATATACAGTATACTGTAATTTTTTTAGTTTCCAGAAGTGTTCTCCTTACTGTTTTAAGAAGAGATTAGGTGTTTAAACTTACATAGTTATCAGCGGAATAAAGCCAACTACAAAATAAGAATCAACAGAATGCGGTAATACGACCATAAAGGACAGTCAGATGTGCTCACACACAGTGAAGAAATCAAAATGAAAATCAGTGCATTTGTGGCCTTATTATTACTGTTATTGTTTTTTGGGTTCCTCGTATAAATGATGTCATAGGGCATTTTTCTTTCTCTTTCTGGTCCCCTTCACTTAGAATGACAATCTTCAGGTCCATCCATGTTGCTGCAAGTGGCGTGATTCTATTCTTGTTTTATGGCTGAGTGCTGTCCCGTTGTGTATATATATGTACCACAGTTTCTTTGTCTAGGGAACTGTTGATGGACATTTGGGTTGTTTCCGTGTCTTGGCTGTCGTAAAGAGTGCTGCTGTGAACACTGGGGTGCACGTGTCTTTTTGAATTTTATTTTTCTCCGGATATGTTCCCAGGAGTGGGATTGCTGGATCACATGGTAGGTTTATGTTCATGTTTTTGAGGAACCTCCGTACTGTCGTCCATCGTGGCTGCACCAATCTACACTCCCACCCACAGTGTTGCAGGATTCCCTTTTCTCCACACCCTCTTCAGCATCTGTCACTTGTAGACTTCTCAGTGATGGCCATCCTGGCTGGTGTAAGGCGATATCGCATTGTAGTTTTGATCTGCATTTCTCTGACAGTGAGCGATGCTGAGCATTTTTTTTCATGTGCCCTATTGGCCATTTGAGTGTCTTCTGTGGAGAATTGTTTGTTTGTTTAGGTCTCCTGCCCGTTTTTGGATTGGGTTGCTTGTTTCTTTGATATTAAGGTGTGTGAGCTGTTTGTATGTTTTGGAAATGAGTCTCCTGTCAGTCACATCATTTGCAAAGGTTTTCTCCCATCCCGTAGGTTGTCTTTCCGTTTCGTGGGTGGTATCTGTAGTTGTGCAGAAGCCTTTGGGTTTAATTAGGTCCCATCTGTTTATTTTTGCTTTTACCTCTGATACTCCAGGTTCAAAAAATGCATTGCTGTAATGGATGTCCACGAGTGTTGGGCCTGTGTTTTCCACTAGGAGTTTTATAGTATCTGGTCTCACATTGAGGTCTTTAATCCATTTTGAGTTTATTTTTGTACATAATGTTGGAGAATGTTCTGATTTCAGTCTTTTACAGGTAGCTGTCCAGCTTTCCCGGCACCATTTATTGAAGAGACTGTCTTTTCTCCATTGTATACTCTTTCCTCCTTTGTCATTGATCGATTGACCATACGTGCGCCGGTTTATTGCTGGACTTTCTATCCTGTTGCATTGATCCCATAGGTCTGTTTTTGTACCAATACCGTGCTGTTTTGATTGTAGCTCTGTACTGTTGTTTGAAGTCTCGGAGGGTTATTCCTCCAGCATTGTTCTTTGTCTTCAGGAATGCCTTGGTAATTCTGGGTCTTTGGTGATTCCGTATCAGTTTTAGGATGATCTGGTGTATTTTTGTGAAAAATATCCTGGGTAATTAGATAGGGGTTGCATTAAATCTGTAGACTGCCTTGGGCAGCACGGCCGTTTGAACATGTTTAATTCTTCCAATGCAAGAGCATGGGATGTCCTTCCATTTCTCTAAGTCCTCTTTGATTTCCTTAATCAGGGTTTTGTAGGTCTCCACATAGAAGCCTTTCACTTCCTGGGTCAGATTTACTCTTGAGTATTTTATTTTGGGGGATGTGGATTTAGAAGCGATTAGTACTTTCATGTAAAGAAATGCCACTAATTTCTGTGTAATGTTGCTGTATCCCGCTACCTTGCCAAACCTTTTGTCAGCTCTAGCTGGTTTTTATGTGGCGCCTTTAGGATTTTCTGTGTGTAGTATCATGTCCTCCAGATATAATGGCAGTTTTACCTCTTCTTTCCCAATTTGGATCCCTTTTCTTTCTTTTTCTTGTCCAAGTGCTGTACTAGGACTGCCAATACTATATTGAATAGAAGTATTGAGAGTGGGCATCCTTGTCTTCTTCCAGATTTTAGCAGACAGGCTTTCAGCTTTTCTTGTAGAGTGTGATGCTGGTTGTAGGTTTGTCATAAATAGCTTTGATTACGTCGGGGTGTGTTCCCTCTATGCGCACGTTGGCAAGACCGCAGGCTCAGTGCGGTTGGAAGGCAGGGAGGATGGCAGCGGCAGAAGCAGCGGTGGGAGGAGGGGGGCTGCCCCTTGGGAGCCAGTCATTTGCTCCCATCTTCCCTGCAGCCTGACCCTGGGGGTGGCCTCTGTTGCTCCAGGTGGACTGGACCCAGGTCTTTAGGCCAGTCTGCTCCCAGGAGGCTGGCATGGTGCAGTCAGGGGCGAGGGCGGTGGTGATGACGGGAGTGAGGCTGCCCTGTGCAAGCCCTTGCATTTACTCCCATCTTCCTGGTGGCCTGGCCTGGGGACATCCTCTGCTGCCCCAGGTTCGCTGGAGGCATGTCCTCAGGTCAGCCTGCTCCTGAGAGGCGAGCTTGGTGCAGTGTGCTGGGGCAGGGACAGCAACAGCGACAGCGACAGTGGGAAATGGGAGCAAATCCCAGCTCTAGCATGGGGCAGCCCCAATCCTACAGTTGCTGCTGCGGCTGCCATGCTCCCCTGTCCACACTCTGCCTGCCTCCCAGGAGCAGGCTGACAGGGAGAAATTCTTTGCAAGAAGCCGGCGCAGCAGAGGCTGCCCCCAGGCCAGGCAGCAGTGGAGATCAGAGCAAGTCCACTGGCTCTCTCAGGGCAGCCCCCCTCCTCTGCCGCTGCCACCGCTGCTGCTGCCTGCTGTCCATCCCAGCAGTGCCATCAACCACCCAGAGCCCACTGGTAAGCGCTGTGCAGCCCAGGACCACCCTGCTCCATAGGCTCAGACGAGGCACTGGGCACCGTGCGGGGTTGGGGAGGGAGTGGTGGTGGGGAGGGGTGGAGGCGTTGGGGGTGTGGGGCAGGGCGCAGGGGCAGGAACTGGAATGGCCTCCAGCCCTGCCCGCCCTGGCCTGGGAGCCTGGGACACAGGGCTTTGCACCTACACACTGCCAGGGATCACTGTCTGGCGGCCGTTGCCATGGTGATCGGAGCCCGGATGGCCCTGCCCCTGCAAAGTGACGGGTGAGAGGGTCGGCTGGGTTAGGGTTGCACTCCGGGTGTGGGGGGACAGGCTGAGGGGGTGAGGGGTCACTGGGAGTGGAAGTGACCCAGCTGTGGGGTGAGGGGGCCCGGCCCGGGGTGACGGCCGCTTGGGGTGGGGGGACCCGGCTGAGGAGTCGAGGGGGGCAATCCCGGGGTGAAAGGCGAGGGGACTATCTCTGGATGGTGGGGGGACCTGGGGTGAGGCATGAGGGGTGAGCTTGGTCTGCGGGGGCTGTAGCTTAGGACCTAGTGGGGCCCAGTTGGGGCGGGGACTTCTGTGTGAGGAGAGCGAGCCTTGTCTTGGGGGTGCGATCAGTCGGGGACCAGGCCTGGTCCGGGGTGGAGAGGCAGTGACTGGGTGGGAGGAGGCGAGCAGGGGGAATGGGGCTGGGGGTGTGGCCTGGCCCCGGGGCCTGCGGTGGTTCTAGTTGGGTGCCCAAACCCTGTGGGTGGCAGGGTGGGGGCGTTGGGGCTGGGGACCCGGCCGGCCCCGTCCACGAGGTTGGCCAGCCCCGCCGCCCCGCGGGCCCAGCGCCAGGCCCCACTCGCAGCGTCCCTGCTGCAGGAGCCCCAGCCTTGCGGGCGGGAGGGGGAGGGGCGCGCGCGGACGCGGACGCGGACGCGGGAGCGCGCCCAGAGCGCGGGGAAGCTGGGCCGGAGCCGGGCGCTCCTGGACCGGCTCCCGGAGAAGGAACGCGGCCTGGGGTCTGGGCCGCCGGGAGCTGTCGCCTCCGCTGCCGTCGCCGAGCAGGTAAGGGGGCGCTGGTGGGGGGCGCGCAGGTCGGGGAGCCGGCGGGTGAGGCCCGGGCTGTGCAGCTGGGGAGGCGCCAAGGGAGGGGTGCGCGGGTGAGGCCCGGGCCACAGGTCTGGTTCGCACCATGAGGCGGGTCCAGGTGCGCCGCCCCGGTTTGGGTGCCTCACTCCCCCAGATTAGTAATCACTGAATCCTGCGTCATTTTTTGCTGCAGCTCATATTCGGGTTTGGGAAAGTGGCTGAATTATTATGGCTGAATAATATTCGTGTGTGTGTGTGTGTGTGTGTGTGTGTGTGTGTGTGTTTGTGTGTGTGAGTGAATCACATTTGTTATCCATTCATCCACTGATGGACACTCATGTTGTTTTTGTATCTTGGCTATTATCAATAATGCTGTAATGAACATGGGGTGCAGTTATCTCTTCATAGCGTTTTTATGTCCTTTAGACAAATACTCAGAAGTGGAATTGCTGGATCACATGGATGTATTTTAATTTTTTAAGAACTCTGCATATTTCCATCATGGCTACAGGAATTTACATTCCTATCAGTAATGCACCAGGGTTTCCTTTTCTTCACATCCTTGCCAAGTCTTATTATTTCTTGTCTTTTTGGTCACAGCTGTCTTGACATGTGTGAGGTGATCTCTCGTTGTGGTTTTGAGTTGCATTTCTCTGATGATAGTGCTGTTTAGTCCCTTTTCTTGTCTATGTTAGCTGTCTGCATGTCTCCTTTGGAAAAATGGGTATTCAGATTTTCCGTCAATTTGTAAATCAGAGTGTTTGTTTTTCCTATGAAGTTGCATGCGTTCTTTATGTATTTTGAATATTAACTCATTGTCAGAAATAGGATTTGCCAATAGTTTCTCCCATTCAGTAGGCTGCTTTTATTTTGCTGATGGTCTTCTTTTGCTGTACAAAAGCTTTTTAGTTTGATGTAACCCCAGCTGTTTATTTTGGCTTTTGTTGTCTTTGCTTGCAGTGTCAAACCTTAAACATAATCATCGGGACTGAAGTCAAGTTGTTTATGCTTTCTTCTAGGAGTTTTTATGATTTTAGGTCTGATGTCAGATTACTTCATGAATATGTGTGTATCTTGCTCAGGGGCCATGCTAATGTATCATTCCAGCGTTAGTATATGTGCTTTCCCTAAATGTACACTTCCCACCAAGGGGAAATTTAAATTGACCTTATCCTCTGCTAGTCAAACTTGAAGAACATGGATTTGTAATCTCTCTTAGTGTCCCCTCTTTAAGCACAGGACTGAAGTTCAGAACCATTTTTGTAAAGAGACTGTTTCCCCCAACCACATTCTGTAGTCTTCTCTGTACAAGGATGTGTGGGATGTTGTTCCTGACAACGCTGAGGACAAGGTGACAGTCAAAGCACTGTTACTGATTAGATGAATCCTAAGAGAAGAACTCTAGAATGTGCTTAGGAAAAGGTAGTCACTTTCACTAATTAGAAGAAAAACTATTGTAGGTTCCTTGACTATGACTGATCTGACGATCACTAAAAATATCAATATGATTTAACAGGCTATGTGCTTATTGGTCCCTCAGAACATTCCTAGTAGACGAGCACCTTTGTTTTTTCTCTTTAGGGTACAGAATTAGCTTTATTCCTCTACTAGACTTTTGGACAAATTTTCAAGATCCACTTGCTGGTTCAGTGGAAAAGTTGACCTAGAGCAACTTAGAAATGTATAATGTGACTCTCACTTAAACAGTTTTGCTTGTATGTTCATTAATGCGTTTTCATGAGCTCTTACATGTTCAAGAACTTCCAGTTCATTTATATAACAATAAATCCTCAAAGTAAGTTTGAGCACAGCAAAGCAAATGCATTTTTGCATTGCTCACTCTTTTCAACATAAAGCTGTGCTGAAAGAAATTTTCTGAAAGTACCTTTTGGTCTCTGGCTTGTCTGGAATTCATCTACAAGCATGTCCAATGTGTTGTTTGAAGATTTCTTTTCCCTTTCTTAGCGATGAAAACTATACCATTAATTCTTTTCTTTTCCACATGAAAGTTTATTTATAGTGATTATACAGTAAGAAGAAAAAGGAAGCGCGAGATAGACCTCACAGTATCTTGGTTTGAAGCTGACAGACCAAGGCCTGATGTGACAGGAACACTTTGGAAGGCTGAAGCTTGAAGCAAAATGCCCTGGAGGATAATTAGACTCTGGGAGAGAGGATGGTGTGTGTATGAGATGATGGATCTGTGACCTGTAAAGCAGACTCTACAAGTTTCAACCATCAGTACAGCAGTAGCAGCAATGCTCCTTCCCTAATGGGCTTGGTGCCCTCTTATGAACTGACTGGTCCTACAAGCCCATTAAGGAGCATTGAGGTCTCTGAAAACGTAGTTCACACAGGAGAAGGAACTTACCCACGGGACTAAAGACCTGCTTGGAAAGGATAGAAGGACACATCTGGCCTAAATTAAAGCCCAGAACCCGTTAAAGAAATCAGAGCCCATTAAAGAAAGGGAAGAGGTGGCTGTAACCAGGGATTGTGGCAATAGGCACAGAGCAATAGCCAGGACTCCTTAAATTACAGAATTGAAGCATGTCACTTGAAATACATAAGGAATTGAGTTGATAATTGCATTAGATTATTTATGAGTGGAATTTTAACTCTGATTATTAGTGTATTAGGTGTATATTTCTATTTCAATCAGTATATTTCTATTTCTATTTTATTTCAATGTGTATTTCTATTTCAGTCTTCTTCTGTTTGATTTTACATGGAATAATTTTGTAAAAATATAAACAAATTCAAAAGAACTCTTTAAAAAAATAACTTATAGATTTCCTCTAAAGGGACAAATGAATTAGACATCCTGAATCACTATTTCATATTATTTATATATTTTAAATTATAAGATACAAATGAAGATTTATGACATATATACACACAAGATACAAATAATTGTATCAATAATAGCAGTGGTGATAGGCACGTATACCCCTATGTAATGAAAGTAAACATCGCCGGCACATCCACCACGTGCCTCTCCCTGATTGTGTTTCAGTTACCACTTGGTTTCTGTGTTTCTTACCCCTAGACTAAGAATTGCCCTATGTATTCAGTATCATATATACATCTTATTATATTTTACTCCCTGTGTAAAAAAAAATGTGAAATATTTCACTTCATATATTTTTAAATGATAGACTCTTTTCTTTTAGCTGTAGCTGGAAATTACGTTATTTTATCACTTTATTATTCAGCATTATCTTAGTGAGTTACATCCATGTTGAAATACGTAGAAGTAGTTTTCCATTTTCACTTCCTGATGGAATCTTGTATGAATCTTCCATAGTACACTTATCCGTCCACCTATTCTTCCGTGATGAGTGTGTTCCTAGTATTTCTGGTTTGCTTTGTGTTTGTGTTTGTGTGTGTGTATGATAGAAACACAACTACTGTAACATTTCTTACAGTATATGTTTCCAGGGATACGTGCCAAGACTTTCCAGCTTCTATACCCAGAGGTATAACTGCTGAGATGTAGAGTATGTGCCCGCTCAACTTCAGTAGCTAAAGCCAATTTGTTTCCCTAACGTTGAGAAACTTTACAAGAATTTCCATTGTTCTTCATCCTTGCCAGCAGTTGGCGTTTAACTTTTCATTTTTTTTGCTAAATTAATAGATGTAAGTTGATAATTTATTTTGATTTTGAATTTCCTCTTTCCTGATGCTAATGGTTTTGAGCAAATTCTCGTGTATTTCCTCATCATTTGATTTGTTAATTTGTAAAATTTCTTCTCTTGTATGTAGCTGACTGATTTTTTCACTCCCCTGTAATATTGTTACAGATGTCCTTGTTAGATGAGTACAGCATTTTGGTGGAAGGGGTGTGGTTTCCTTCCTCTTGCTGATTGGTTTGGTCAGCCATTTGTTTTGGCTAATGGTATGTGAATGAAAGTAATGTGAATAACAAGTTGAAGTGTGCTTGTGTGTCTGGGCTGGCCCACTTGAGCATTTGGCCAAGCCATGAGATAAAAACTCCAAGTAGCCATTGTTTATACTATTTACGAGCTTGGACCCTAGAATGAAACACATAGTGTGGAGTTGTATCAGCTGACCTGCAGACTTGTGAGAAATAAGCCCTTATTTTTGTGTGCCCCTGAGCTCTGACACCTGCTTGTTATGCAGTATTATTAAGGCAATGACTGATAGACATCTGCCATTTTTTTCTACTGGATTGGATGTCCTTTTCTTATGGATTTATGAGAATTCTTTATTTATTCTGAGTTTGAAACCTTTGTTGCTTCTTTTTACTCTTTTTTTTGATGTAAATATTTCCCCCAGTTTTATTGAGCTATAATTGGCAAACACCACTATATAAATTTAAGATCTACAACATAATGATTTGACTTACATGTATCATGGAATAACACAGCAAATAATATCCTTCATCTCATATAGATACAAAGAAGAAAAAAATAATTTTCCTTTTGATGAGAACTCTTAGGATTTATGATCTTAAAAACTTTCATACGTACCACACAAAATTGTTAACTATACTCATCATGTTGTAAATTACATTCCTAGTTCTTACTCATCTTATAACTGAAAGTTTTTGTTTTTAACCAAGTTCATTCATATCTTCCTTTCCTTCACCGGTGGCCTCTGGTAACCACAAGTATGATCTCTCTTTTTTTTTTTTTTAAGGAGTTAATTCATTTGTTTTAGATTCCACATGTAGGTAAATTAATGTGGTATTTGTCATTTTCTATCTGACCTTTTTCACTTAGCACAGTGCTCTCAAGGTCCATCCATGTTGTCACAAATGGCAGGATTTCCTCCTTTTTGATGGTTGATTAATATTCCATTAGATAGGTAGGTAGATAGATAGCGAGCTAGCTAGCTAGCTAGCTAGATAGCTAGATAGTTAGATGGATATCACCACTTCTTCATTCATTCATCTTTTGGTGGACACTTAGGCCATTTCCATGTCTTGGCTATGGTAAGTAATGCTACAACGAACATCAGGGTGCAGATATCTCTTTGACATAGTGCTTTCATTTCCTTCAGATATATATTCCAAAAGTGGAATAACTAGATCATATATGGTTGTTCTATTTTTAATTTTTTGAGGAACTTTTATACTATTTTCCATAGTGGTTGTTCTGGTATATGCTCCCACCACCAGTGCACAGCGGGTTCCTTTTTTTTTTTTTTCCAAATTCTCACAAGCATTTGTTATCTCATGTCTTTTTGATACTAGCCATTTCAACAGGTATGAAGTGATATCTCACTGTGGTTTTAATTTGCCTTTTTCTAATGATTAGTGATGTTGAGTACATTTTTTCGTGTACCTGTCAGCTATTCATATTACTTCTTTAGAAAAATGTCTTTGTGGGTCTTTTGTCCATTTTTAAACTGGATTCTTTGTGAGGTTTTGGTATTGATTTGTATGATGAGTTCTTGATATATTTTAGATATTAACCCCTTATGAGATACATGGTTTGCACATATTTCCCATTCCATATTTTGTCTTTTCATTTCATTGATGTTTTTGTTGTTGTTCCATAGAATTTTTTCAGTTGACATAGTGTCACTTGTTTATTTTTAATTTTATTGCTCATGCTTTAGGTGTCACATCCAAAAAATTATTGCCACAGCCCATGTCAAGGAGCTTGTTCTCTTCTGTTTTTCTCTAGGACTTCTGATCTTACATTTACATGTTTTAATCCAGTTCAAGTTAAGTTTTGGTCGTGGTATAAGATATCAGTCTAGTTTTACTCCTTTGCTTGTAAATATCCACTTTTCCCAACACCACTTATTGACGATACTGTCTTTTCTCCATTGAGTATTATTGGCTCCCTTGTCAAATATTAGTTGGCTGTATGCATGGATTTACTTCTATGCTTTCAATTTTGTTCCATTGGACTATGTCTGTTTTCATGCCAGTACCATACTGTTTTGATCACTATATTTTTGTAAACTAGCCTGGAATCAGGAAATGTGATGTCTTCTGCTTTGTCCTTCTTTCCCAGGGTTGCTTTAACCATTTGAGGTCTTTGTAGTTCCATATACATTTTAGGATGTAAAGATGTCTTTAAAACCCTGATAGGGTTTGCACTGACTCTACAGATTACTTTTGGTAGAATAAACATTTTAAAACTCCTCTAATTCTTCTGATCCATCAACATAGAATACTTTTGCATATATTTGTGTCTTTTTCAATTTATTTCATCAATGTCTTATAGTTTTCAGTGTAGAGAGATTTCACCTCCTTGATTAAATTTGTTCTTGAGTCTTTTTGTTTGTTTTGATGCTAATATAAATGAAATTGTTTTCTTTATTTGTTTTTCAGATAATTCACTGTTAGTGTATGGGAATGCTACTGAGTTTTGAATGTTAATTTTGTATCCTGTAACTTTACTAAATTTGTTGATTAGATTTAAGTTTTTTGGTAGGTCTTTAGGGTTTTCTATATATTAATTTATGCCCTCTGCAAATAGAGGCAATAGACAACTTCTTCCTTTCCAATTCTGGGGCTTATTTCTTCTTTCTTGATTGGTCTAGCTGGAACTTCAAGTACTGTGTTGAATAGGAGTGGTGAGAATGGACATCTTTGTCTTGTTCCTGACTTTAGAAGAAGAGATTTCAACCTTTCACCATTAAGTATGATGTTAGCTGCAGGCCTGTCACTATGGTCTTTATTGTATTTAAGTGTGTTGCTTCAGTACCTAGTTTGTTAAAAGTGTTTATTTAAACAGATTTTGAATTTTGTCAACTACTTTTTCTCCATCTATTGAGATGATGATATGATTTTTAAATTCATTTTATTAATGTAATTTCTCACATAGATTGATATGCATATGTTGAACCATCCTGGATTTTCTGGGATAAATCCCACGTGATCATGGTAAATGATCTTTTTAATGTGCTGCTGAATTTGATTTGAAAGTATTTTATTGGTAATTTTGGCATCTACCGTCATCAGGAATATTGGCCTGTGTTTGCCTTGGGGGTAATGGCCTTCTCTGGCTTTGCTATCAGGGAGGTGCTGACCTTGTGAAATGAGCTTTGGAGTCTTCTCTCCTCTGGGTTTTTTTGGGAAGAGTTGACATTAACCTTTTCCTTTTAATGTTTTGTAAAATAAAAAAACGTGAAACCACTTGGTCCTGGGCTTTCCTTTGTTGGGAGGTTTCTGATCGCTGGTTCAGTCTGCTTGCTAGCATTTAGCCAGATAGATGCTGTATTTCTTCCTGATTCAGTTTTGAAATGTGTATTTCTAGGAATGTTTCTGCTTCTTCTAGGTTTTCCAGTTTATTGGAATATCATTGTTCACAGTAGCTTCTTATTATTCTTTTTATGTTTATGGTATCAGTTGAAATATCTCCTTCTTCATTTATAATGATTTGGGCCCTTTTTTTTTTCCTTGGTTAGTTTAGTCTAGCTAAAGATTTGTCAACTTTGTTTAACTTTTGAAGAATCTGTTCTTTGTTTTGTTAATCTTTTAAAATTGTTTTCCTGTTCTCTATTTCACTTATTTGTGTTCTTATTTTTATTATTTCCTTCCTTCCCTTACTTTTGACTCAGTTTTTTTTTTTTCCTTTTTTTAGTTTCTTAAGACAATTTATTTCTACTTTCATACCATTGTAGTCAGAGAAGATACTTGGTATGATTTCAACCCTCTTGAATTTGCTAAGAGTTGTTTTGTGACCCAGTGTATGGTCTGTCATAGATAATGTTTCATGTTGCTTAAGAAGAATGTATATTCTGCCATCGTCAGATAGAAAGTTCTTTATAGGTCTCTTAGGTTGAAATCTGCTGTTTTCTTACTGATTACCTGTCCGGATGATCTGTCCATTGCAGAGGGTGGGGTATTAGAGTTCTTAGCTGGTGTTGTGTTGCTGTTATTTCTCCTTTTAGCTCCGTTAGTTCTGCTGTATATATTGGGTCACTTCAGCGTTAGGTGCATATTTACAATTGTCATACCTTCCTGATGGATTAACCTCTTTGTTATTATTCAGTGACCTCTCTTTATATCATTTTTGTTTAAAATATATTTTGTGTGATATAAGTATAGCTACTTCCACTTTTTTGAGGTGTCATTTGATTAAAATATCTTTTTCCATCCTTTCACTCTATGCATGTCTTTAAGGCCAAAGCAAGTTCTCGTGGGGAGTGTATCATTAAAACTTGTTTTTTTCTTTAATCCATTCAGCTATTTTATGACTTTTGATTGAAACAATTAATCTATTTACATTTAAAATAATTATTGATAGGTAAGGACTACTACTGTCATTTTGTTAAATGATTTCTGGCTGCTTTGCAGATGTATTGTTACTTATTTTGTATTCTATTGTCTTTTATGTGTTTTGATGTCTTTTGGTATGAACGTTGTTTGACTAATATATCATCTTCTTTTGTTTAATTAGTACAGGTTTTCCCCTAATTATTACATAAAATATCTTAAAATTATAACACTATTTTGAATTGATAAAAACCTAACTTTTCAATAGCTTTACTAAACTTTATACTTTTATTTCTTCTCACATTTTATTCATGTTACAATTATTTTATATTTTATAACTAATAACATTGTAGTTATGATTATTTTACTGTTGGTTTTTTAGCTTTTAGACTAGAGTTGTAAGTGAATTGCACATCACCATTACTATATTACAGAGTCTAATTTTGAATATATATTTACTATTGACAGTAAGTTTTATCCTTTCTTGTGTTTTCACAAATTTTATTAGCATCTTTTTACCTCCACACAAAGAGATTTTCATTAGCATTTTTTGTAAGGCAGTCTGGTGTGATAAACTCCTTCAGTTTTAATGGTTTCAGAACGACAAGGGCTTTGTTACTCTTTCATTTCTGAAGGACTGCTTTGCCAAGTGTAAAATTCTTGGTTGGCTATTTTTTTCTTTCAATATTTTGAATATATCACCCCGGGCTAAAATGTTTCCCTTGAGAAATCCACTGATAGTCTTATGGGGTCTCTTCACATGTTGTTTCTCATGTTTTTCCTTGCTGCTTTGAAATTTCTTTCCTTGTCTTTTACTTTCGACAGTTTAATTGTAAGGTGTCTTGATGTAGGCCTGTCTGGGTTCAAGCTATTTGGGCCTGCTAGGTCTAGATGTCCATTTCTCTCCCCAAGAAGTTTTGAGCCATTATTGCTTGAAATATACTTTCTATGCTTTACTTTTTCTTTTTTTCTTGAATTCTGTAGTTATATACATAACTCTACATATAATTCTTTATAGTTTTTTGAATTACTTTGTTGAACGTCTCATTTTATTTATGGATTGTTTTCCTGATTTCTTTAGCTGTCTGCCTGTGTGTTCTTGTAGTTCACTAAACTTCAAGTGGACAGCTATTCTGAATTCTTTGCCTGACAGTTGATAGACCTTCATTTATTTGGTATTAGTTATTGGAACTTTATTAGCTTCCTGTGGTGGTTCTAGTTGGGTGCCGGAACCCTGTGGGTGGCAGGGTGGGGGCATTGGGGCTGGGGACCCAGACGGCCTGGTCCACGAGGTTGGCTAGCCCCGCCACCCGGCTGCCCCACTGCCCGGCCCCACTCGCAGCGTCCCTACTGCCTGAGCCCCAGCCATGCTTCCCAGCTGAGGGCCGGAGGCGAAGGGGCGCGCACGCCCGCGGACGCGGGAGCTCGCCCAGAGCCCGGGGGAAGCTGGGCGGGAGCCCTGTGCTCCTGGACCAGCTCCCGGAGGAGGAAACTGGCCTGGGGTCTGGGCCGCCGCGAGCCTTCGCCTCCGCTCACGCCGCCAGGCAGGTAAGGGGGTGCTGGTGGGGGCGCGCAGGTCGGGGAGCCAGCGGGTGAGGCCTGGGCTGTGCAGCGGGGGAGGCGCACAGGGAGGGGTGCGGAGGTGAGGCCCAGGCCGCGCCTCCCGTTAGGGCCCTGAGGCGGGTCCGGGGCCGCCGCCATGGTCGTGGTGACCCCCCGCCTCCCCACATTAGTCGTCCCTGAATGCTGCGTCTTCGCTGCCTCTTATACCCGGGTTTGGGAAAGCAGGTGCAGCTCCGTAAGTTGAGAGGGTTCTGGACGGCCAGGGAGCATCTCTGACTGGCCCTCAGGCCACGGCCAGCTCCTGGGAGGCGGATGCGTTGCTGTCGCGGGTCCCGGCGGTGGCTCGGTGGCGTGAGGGCTGCCCTGTGCAAGCCCTGGATTTTCTTCCCCATTCCCTCGCAGCCCGGACTGGGATGGCCTCTGCTTGCCCGTGTTCGCAGGGTGCACATCTGGCGGTCAGCCTGCCCCTGGGAGGCAGACGCGGTGCTGTCAGGGTGCGGGGCCGGCGGCGGCAGCATCATCATCGGCGGCAGCGGGGAGAGGGGTCTGTCCCTGGGATCCTGTGAATTTGCTCCCATCTCCCCCGCGGCCTGAGGGCGGCCTCTGCTGCCCCAGTTTCGCGAGTCGCAGGTGATGGGTCAGTCCGCTCCTGGGAGGCGGGCGCGGTGCGGTCAGTGTGCGGGGGTGGCAGCAGCGACAGCGGGAAATGGGAGAAAATCCCCGCGCTCGCACGGGGCAGCCCCAATCCCGCCATCACTTCGGTAGCCCTCTGACGACTGCATGGCGCCTGCCTTCCAGGAGCAGGCTGACCTGTAACCTGAGTCCCGCGAACCTGGGGCAGCAGAGGCTGAGCCCAGGGCAGGTGGCGGGGGAGTTTGAGGCAAATCCACAGGCTTGCAGGGTCAGACCCCTAACCCACTGCAGCCGCTGCTCCAACCACATCGCGTCCCCCTCCAGGGAGCAGGCTGACCTGGGGATGTGCCTGTGGCAGCAGAGGCCTCCCCCAGCCCATGCCTCAGGGGAGATGGGGGCAAATCGCCCAGCTCACCAGGGGTAGCGCCCCTCTCCTCGCCGCTGCTGCAGGTTCACGGGACCCTGCTTTCCAGGACAGTGGGCTCCCAGGAAGCAGGCGCGGTGGGGTTAGGTTAGGGGGCGGCGGCGGGGAGGGGGCCTGCCTCCGGGGGGCAGGTGGACTTGCTCCCATCTCCCCGGGGGCCTGTCCTGGGGGCGGCTTGTGCTGCACCAGGTTGGCAGGACGCGTGTCTTCACGTCAATCTGCTCCTGGGAGGAGGGCGCCGTGTGGTCAGGGGGCAGCGTCAGCAGCGGGCCAGGACTTTAGGAGGACTGGGCTATAGCCCAGGATAACTCACTCACCTTTCTTCTCTTGCTTCCTCAGTTGGTGGCTGTAGTGGCTTTTCCATTGGAGGTTATTACCAGATAATGAACGTAGGTTTCTGTGACTAACATTTGTAAATCTCAAACTTCCACATTTATCCTTTCCCACCCCTTTTCCCTGGTAACCATAAGATCGTTTACTAAGTCTGCAAGTCTGCTTCTGTTTTGTAGGTAAGTTCATAGTGTCTTTTGTTTAGATTGCACATAGGACTGATATCATACAGTATTTTTCTTTGTTTCTGGCTCACTTCACTTAGAATGATGATCTCTAGGTTAAACCATGTTGCTGCAAATGGCATTATTTTATCCTTTTTAATGGCAGAGCAGTATTTCATTGTATAAATATACCACATGTTTATCCAGTCATGTGTTGCTGAAAATTCAGTTAGGTTGCTTCCATGTCTTGGCTATTGTATATAGTGGTGCAGGTATCTTTTTGTATTTGAGTTCCCTTCAGATATACAGCAGAAATGGAATTGCTGAATCATAGGGTAAGTCTATTTTTAGGTTTTTGAGGAATTTCCATACTGTTTCCTGTAATGGCTACACCAAACTATATTCCCATCAGCAGTATAAGAGGGTTCCCTTTTCTCCACACCCTCTCCAGCATTTATCTTCATGAACTTTTGAGTGATGGACATTCTGACTGGTGTGAGGAGATACCTCGTTGTAGTTTTGATTTGCATTTCTCTGATAATTAGTGATACTGAGCATTTTTTCATGTGCCTATTGGTCATTTGTATGTCTTCATTGGAGAAATGCTTGTTTAGATCTGCCCATTTTTGGATTGGGTTCTTTGTTTTTTGTTTTGGATTGGGTTCTTTGTTTTTTGTTATTAAGCTTTATGAGGTGATTATGTAATCTGGAAATTAAGCCTTTGTCAGTTGAATCATTTACAAATATTTTTTCCCATTCTGTAGTTTGTCATTT
This sequence comes from Camelus ferus, assembly GCF_009834535.1. NCBI lineage: Eukaryota > Metazoa > Chordata > Mammalia > Artiodactyla > Camelidae > Camelus > Camelus ferus. Next base: position 514,564 of record NC_045701.1, read on the forward strand.
TGTTTTGCTTATGGTTTTCTTTGCTGTGCAAAAGCTTGTAAATAAGCTTAGTCAGGTCCCATTTGTTTCTTCATTTGTGCTTTTATTTCTATTGCTTGGGTAGACTGCCCTAGGAGAATCTTGCTGAGATGTATGTCCGATAATGTGTTGCCTTTGTTTTCTTCTAAGAGGTTTACAGTCTTAGAAGACATGTTTCTAAAGACATGTTTAAGTCTTTAAGCCATTTTGAATTTATTTTTGTGTATAATATGAGGGAGTATTCTAACTTCATTGATTTACATGCAGCTGTCCAGTTTTCCCTACTCGACTGGCTGAAGAGACTGTCTTTACTCCATTGTATATTCTTGCTTCCTTAGTCAATTAATTGACCAGAAGTTTGTGGGTTTACTTCTGGGCTCTCTGTTCTGTTCCATGGATCCCATATGTCTGTTTTTATATCAGTACATGCTGTTTTGATTGTAGCTCTGTAGTATTGTTGAAGTCTGGGAGGGTTATTCCTCCAGCTTTATTCCTTTTCTTCAGTAATGCTTTGGTAATTCTGGGTCTTTTGTGATCCATATAAATTTTAGGATGATTTGTTCTAATTCTGTGAAAAATGTCCTGGCTAATTTGATAGGGATCACATTAAATCTGTAGATTGCTTTGGGTAGTATGGCCATTTTAACCATATTAATTCTTCCAATGCAAGAACATGGGATATCCTTCCATTTCTTTAGGTCTTCTTTAATTTCCTTAGTGTTTTGTAGGTCTCTATATGTCTTTCACTTCCTGGGTCAGATTTATTGCTAAGTATTTTATTTTTTTGAATGCGGTTTTAAAAGGAATTATTCCTTTCGTGTAAGGAATGTCACTGGTTTCTGTATGTAGATGTTGAGTCCTGCTACCTTGCTGAATTGTTTTATTAGCTCTCGTTGTTTTTGTTTGGAGCCTTTAGGGTTTTCTATAGATAGTATCATGTTGTCCACATATATGACAGTTTTACCTCTTCTCTTCCTATTTAGATCCCTTTTATTTCTTTTTGTTGTCTAATTGCTCTGGCTAGGACTTCCAATACTATATTGAATACAAGTGGGGAGAGTGGGCATCTTTGTCTTGTTCAAGATTTTAGTGGAAAGGTTTTCAGCTTATCTTGGTAGAGTATTTTGTTAGAGTAGTATGCTGGCTGTGGGTTTATTATAAATAGCTTTTATTATGTTGAGATATGTTTCCTGTATACCCACTTTGGTAAGACCATGGCTCAGTGCATTCAGGGTGCTGGGATAATGGTAGCAGAGGTAATGGCAGCAGTGGGAGAAGAGGGGCTGCCCCTCAGGAGCCAGTCGTTTGCTCCCATCTCCCCTGTGGCCAGGGCTGGGAGCGGCCTCTGCCGCCCCAGGTTCACTGGACCCTCGTCTTTAGGTCAGTCGCCTCCTAGGAGGCTGGCATGGTGTGGTCAGGGGACGGGGGTGGTGGGAGAGTGGCTTCCCCCTGCAAGCCCTTGGATTTAGTGCCATCTCCCCTGTGGCCTGACCTGGGGGCAGCCTCTGCTGCCCCAGGTTTGCAGGACTCACATGTGTAGGTCAGCCTGCTCTCTGGAGGCCTGTGAAGTTTGGTCAGGGAGCGAGGAAGACTGCAGAGGTGGCAGCTTCAGTGGTGGGAGAAGGGGGCTGCCCTGTGCCTCCCTGTGGGTTTGCTCCCATCTTCCCAGGGGCCTGGCCTGGTGGTGGCCTCTGCTGCCCCAGGTTCCCTGGAGGCTTGTCCTCAGTCAGCCTGCTCCTGAGAGGTGGGCACTGTGCATTCAGTGTTTGGGGACTGCAGCAGTGACAGCGAGAAATGGGAGCAGATACCTGCTCTAGCATGTGGCAGCCCCAATCCTGCTGTTGCCACTGCCGAGTCCCCTAGATAGCCCCCCGCCTGCCTCCCAGGAGCAGGCTGACAGGGAGAAGTGCTTTGCAAGCTGAGGAACTGCAGCTGCCTCCAGCCCCACCTGCCCATGCCCCTGAGCCTGGGACAGCTGACTGAGTGCCCGCACATGCTCAGGATCCTTGTCTGGTGGCTGTCACCATGGTGATTGGAGCCTGGATTGCCCCGCCCACGAGGGGTGAGAGGTGAAGGGGTCAGCTTAGATTAGGGTGCACTCGGGGTGAAGGGGGGAAAGGCTGAGGGGTGAAGGGCTGCTGGGAGTAGGGGGACCCAGCTGAGGGGTGGGTGGTCATCCCAGGGTGAGGAATGAAGGGGATCATCTTGAGATGGTGGGGGGGACCCTGAGTGGGGCATGAGGGGTCAGCTTGGTTTGTGGGGAGTGTGAGGGCGGGGACCTCAGGGTAAGGAGAAGGAGCTTTGTCTTGGGGGTCCAGGTCGGGTACCAGGCCTGGCCAGAGGTGGGGAGGTAGTGACTGGGTGGGGGACTGCAAGCAGGGGGGTGGGGTGGGGGAGTGTGGCCTGGTCCAGGGCCCGTGGTGGTGCTGGTTGAGTATCAGGACCCAGTCTGTGGTGGGGTGGGGGCACTGGGGCTGGGGTCCTGGAGGGGTATCCGGCCACATGGTAGGCCCTCCCCACCACCCCTCCCCACCCGGCCCCACCCAGCCCCACTCTCCTTGTCTCACATTGCAGGAACCACAGCCCAAGCTTCCCCTCTGTGGTCTAGCAGAGGCGGGGCAGGTATGCAAGCCTGGACGTCTGAGCCCGCCCAGAGCAGTGGAAGCTGGGCGGGAGCCCGATTCTCCTGGACCAGCTACACAAGGAGGAACACGGCCTGGGGTCTGGGCCGCCACTTTCTGTCGCCTCTGCTGCCTTCACCAGTCAGGTAAGGGGGCGCTGGTGGGGGCGTGCCGGTCTGGGAGCCAGTGAGTGAGGGCTGGGCTGTGCAGTTGGGGAGGCGCACAGGGAGGGGTGCGTGGGTGAGATCCAGGCCACATGTCCTGTTAGGACCCTGAAGCAGGTCCGGTCCCCCACCCTGGTTCGTGGTGCCCCACCCCCCACATTAGTAGTCTTTGCTGCCACTTATACCTGGGTTTGGGAAAGGGGGTGCAAATCCTGGAGGTGGGACGGTGGCTGGACAGCCAGGGAGCACCTCCCCCTGGCCCTCAGGTCATGGCCTTCCTGTGTAGGTGGACCAGCCTGGCCAGTGGAGGCCAGCCTGGGACCTTCTGCTTCAGCAGTTGACATGGGGCAGAATAAGGGGTGAGGCCTGGGCCTTTGGGAGCTGGTCGCCCTGCCACCGAGATCAAAAGCTTTTGACAAGTCTATCTTTAGTCTTTTGAGGAATCTCCCTACTGTTTCCCACAATGCCTGCATGAAACTGCATTCCTACCGGCAGTGTAGGAGGGTTCCCTTTTCTCCGCAGCCTCTCCAGCATTTCTCCTTTGTGGACTTTTGAATATCGGCATTTCTGACTGGTGTGAGGTGACATACTTCGTTGTAGTTTTGATTTGCATTTGTCTGGTAATTAATGATACTGAGGGTTTTTTCACATGCCTATTGGTCATTTGTATGTGTCCATTGCAGAAAAGGTATGTTGTATGAGCTGTTTATATATTCTGGAAATTAACCCCTTGTCAGTCTCATCTTTTGCAAAATTTTCTCCCATCTCGTAGGTTGTCCTTTTGTGTTGCTTATGGTTTCCTTTGCTGTGCAAAACCTGATAAATTCACCTTGACTCATTGGTTTGTGTATTTGTGCCTTGGTGTCTGTTTGCTGGGGTGGACTGCCCTAGGAGAGCATTGCTGACGTGTGTGTCAGATGTTTTGCCTACGTGTTCTTCTGAGAGGCGTGTAGTGTCTTGTCTTATGTTCAAGTCCTTAAGCGAGTTTGAATTTGTTTTTGTGTACGGTGTGAGGGAGTGTCCCAACTTCACTGATTTCCGTGCAGCTGTCCAGTTTCCCCTGCGTCATTTGCTGAAGAGACCGTCTTTCCTCCACTGTGTGTTCTTCCTGCCTCCTTTGTCAAAGATTAATTGACCAGAAGTTTGTGGGTTTTCTCTCTGGACTCTGTTCTGTTCCCTTGATCTGTATGTCTGTCCCCCTCCAACTTTTCCAGTTTTATTAGGTAGAATTACTACAGTTTGACCGCACATACACATTCTATTGCACGTAGATATGTATATACAGTATACTGTAATATTTTTAGTTTCCAGAAGTGTTCTCCTTACTGTTTTAAGAAGAGATTAGGTGTTTAAACTTACATAGTTATCAGCGGAATAAAGCCAACTACAAAATAAGAATCAACAGAATGCGGTAATACGACCATAAAGGACAGTCAGATGTGCTCACACACAGTGAAGAAATCAAAATGAAAATCAGTGCATTTGTGGCCTTATTATTACTGTTATTGTTTTTTGGGTTCCTCGTATAAATGATGTCATAGGGCATTTTTCTTTCTCTTTCTGGTCCCCTTCACTTAGAATGACAATCTTCAGGTCCATCCATGTTGCTGCAAGTGGCGTGATTCTATTCTTGTTTTATGGCTGAGTGCTGTCCCATTGTATATATATATGTACCACAGTTTCTTTGTCTAGGGAACTGTTGATGGACATTTGGGTTGTTTCCGTGTCTTGGCTGTCGTAAAGAGTGCTGCTGTGAACACTGGGGTGCACGTGTCTTTTTGAATTTTATTTTTCTCCGGATATGTTCCCAGGAGTGGGATTGCTGGATCACATGGTAGGTTTATGTTCATGTTTTTGAGGAACCTCCGTACTGTCGTCCATCGTGGCTGCACCAATCTACACTCCCACCCACAGTGTTGCAGGATTCCCTTTTCTCCACACCCTCTTCAGCATCTGTCACTTGTAGACTTCTCAGTGATGGCCATCCTGGCTGGTGTAAGGCGATATCGCATTGTAGTTTTGATCTGCATTTCTCTGACAGTGAGCGATGCTGAGCATTTTTTTTCATGTGCCCTATTGGCCATTTGAGTGTCTTCTGTGGAGAATTGTTTGTTTGTTTAGGTCTCCTGCCCGTTTTTGGATTGGGTTGCTTGTTTCTTTGATATTAAGGTGTGTGAGCTGTTTGTATGTTTTGGAAATGAGTCTCCTGTCAGTCACATCATTTGCAAAGGTTTTCTCCCATCCCGTAGGTTGTCTTTCCATTTCGTGGGTGGTATCTGTAGTTGTGCAGAAGCCTTTGGGTTTAATTAGATGCCACTTGTTTATTTTTGGTTTTATTTCCAGTAGTCCAGGAGCTGGTTCAAAAATACATTGCATTAATGTTATGTCCGCGAGTGTTGGGCCTGTGTTTCCCCTAGGAGTTGTACAGTACCTGGTCTTGAATTGAGGTCTTTAATCAATTTTGGGTTTATTTTCGTACATGGTGTTGGAGGATGTTCTAATTTCAGTCTTTTACAGGTTGCTTCCCAGTTTTCCCAGCACCACTTATTGAAGAGACTGTCTTTCCTCCGCTGTGTATTCTTGCCTCCTTCGTCATGGGTTAATTGACTATACGTGCGTGGGTTTATCTCTGGACTTTCTATCCTGTTGCATTGATCCTGTGTGTCTGTTTGTGTACCAATAGCATTGCTGTTTTGATTGTATCTCTGTAGTGTTGTCTGAAGCCTGGGAGGGTTATTCCTCCAGCTTCGTTCTTTTTCTTGAGTGATGCTTTGGTAATTCCGGGTCTTCTGTGATTCCGTATAAATTTTAGGATGGTTTGTTGTAGTTCTGTGAAAAAATGTCCTGGGTAATGTGATAGGGGTCGCATTGAATCTGTAGATCGCTCTGGGCAGCGTGGCCATTTTGACATTATTAATTCTTGCAATGCAGGAACACGGGATGTCTTTCCGTTTCTTTAAGTGCTCTTTAGTTTCCTTAGTCAGGGTTTTGTAGGTCTTCTCACGGAAGTCTTTCACTTCCTGGGCCAGATGTATTCCTAAGTGTTTTAATTTATGGGTGCGGTTTTAAAGGGATTATCACTTTCGTGTAAAGAAATGCCACAGATTTCTATCTGTTGATACTATCTTCTGCTACCTGGCTGAATTGTTTGATTAGCTCTGGTTGTTTTTCTGCGGAGGCTTTAGGACTTTTTATATGTAGTTTTAGCATGTCATCCGCATAGGATGACAGTTTTACCTCTTCTCTTCCCATTTAGATCCCTTTTATTTGTTTTTGCTGTCTAATTGCTATGGCTAGGACTTCCACTGCTTACTGTGTGGAATCGAAGTGGTGAGAGAGGCCATCCTTGTGTCGTTCCAGAGTTTAGCGGAAAGGCTTTCGGCTTTTCACTGAAGAGTATCATGCTGGCTGTAGGTTTGTCATAAACAGCTTTTATTATGTTGAGATACGTTCCGTCTCTACCCGCTTTGGTAAGACCGCGGGCTCAGTGTGGTCAGGGGGCTTGGGAGGAAGGTAGCAGAGGTAGCCTTGGCGGGAGGAGGGGGGGCTGCCCCTTGGGAGCCAGTCGTTTGCTCCCATCTCTCCCGTGGCCTGACCTGGGGGTGTCCTCTGCCGCTCCAGGTTCACCGCACCCACGTCTTTAGGTCAGTGTGCTCCCAGGAGGCTGGCATGGTCGGTCAGGGGGCAGGGGCAGCGGCAGCGGTGGCGGGAGTGGGGCTGCCCTGTGCAAGCCCTTGTGTGTACTCCCATCTCCCCAGGGGCCTGGCTTGGGGGCAGCCTCTGCTGCCCCAGGTTTGCAGGACTGACATGTGTAGGTCAGCCTCCTCCCTGGAAGCCTGTGCGGTTCGGTCAGGGAGTGGGGAAGACTGCAGAGGTGGCAGCTGAGGTGGCGGGAGAAGGGGGTCTGCCCTGTGCCAGCCTGTGGGTTTGCTCCCGTTTCCCCTGCGGCCTGGCCCGGGGGCGGCCTCTGCTGCCCCAGGTTCGCTGGAGGCTTGTCCTCAGTCAGCCTGCTCCTGAGAGGCGGGCAGCGGTGCAGTGAGTGTGCTGGATAGGGGCAGCGACAGCAGGAAATGGGAGAAAATCTCTGCTCTAGCAGGGGCAGCCCCAGTCCTGCCCACTCGGCCCGCTGATCGCACCCCGCCGATTGCACCCCGCCTGCCTGTCAGGAGCAGACTGACAGGGAGAAGCGCTTTCCAGGAAGCTGGGGCAGCAAGGCTGCCCCCAGGCCAGGCCGTAGGATAGATGGGAGCAAGGCTCTCCCAGGGCAGCCCCCGTCCCCCACGGCCTCTGTGGCTGCCTGCTGTCCATCCCGGGGCTCGGCTGCACCCTCCCCTCTGGCAGCGCCATCGACCATCCAAAGCCCACTGGCGAGTGAGCGAGCAGTGTGCAGCCCGGGACCACCCTGTCCCGTCGCCTCAGATGGAGGCCCTGGGCACAGCGGGGTAGGGCACCCAGGTGGGAGGTGGAAATGCCTCCAGCCCTGCCCGCCTGCACTCTGCCCGGGATCCCTGCCTGGTGGCTGTCACATGGTGATGGGAGCCTGGACCGCCCTGCCCCTGCAAGGTGAGGGGTGAGATGTGATGTGTCAGGGGGAGTTCAGCTGAGGTAGCCAGTGCACTCTGGGCATGGTGGGATCCCGCAGTGAAGGGGGACAGGCTGAGCGATGTGTAGACATTAAAACGTTACTGCGTATCTCTCAACACCACAGCGTGGGAGACTCAATAAGACGTGTATTCCTCCTGGTTCTGGAGGACGGGAGTCTGAGATCAATGCTTCAACAGTTTGGTTGTTGGAGGAGGCCCAGGTCCTGGTTCCCAGTGGCCCACTTTTCACTGTGTGGTTTTTGTGGTGAAGTGGAAGAGGGATCTCCTTCATAATCTGAGGCAGGAGAGATCCCCCTCATGCCCTGATCACCTCCCAAATGCCCCACCTCCAAACATCATCACCTGGGAATTAAGGTTTTGCATATGGATTTTGGGGGCGACACAGATGTGCAGTCCAGACAGTGGTCCCGGCCCTGGTTTCTCACCTAAATCTCAGTCAAGTGTACTTCAGAATGTAGTGCGACCTTGAGCACTTCATTACATAGGTCACCATGGGTAGTGATGTCTTGTGAAGTGTCCCCCCATGTTGTGTCACTGGTCACACTGTCTGCCCCACTCGTGATCCAGGCCGCGATGCTCAGCCCAGCTTAGCTCAGCAGCTGCTCTGCGTAACAAAAAGATGTCTGTACCACCCACCTTGTGGCACCTGGGAGAGGAAGGTAAATTTCAGATCTGCTCAGCCTCCCAGGGCTGCGGGAAGGGGGCTCAGGTGCCCACTGCTCCTTGTTATTCACCATGTTGTCAAACGCTCAGTGTTCGTGGCCAGTTATTAGTGTTTTTCCAGGCTCCTGTTTCACATCTAGTACTTAGTAGATGTTCACATTCGTTCCCTAGGGCTGCCTTAACAAGTTATAACCAACTAGGGGGCTTAAAACAGCACAAATTCATTTCTCTCACAGTCCTGAACCCAGAATCCAGCAGCGTGGGGTCATCGGAGTCGCGTCATCTCTGGATACTTGGGGAGAATCACTCCTTGATGTGGACAGTAACTCTCATTCACCTGTCTTCCTGGCCTCTCTTCCCCATGTGTCTGTGCATCAATCTCTGTTCTCTTATAAAGACACCAGTGGTTGAATTAAGGGCCCACCCTAGCCCAGTATGGCCTCATTTTAACTTACACCCTAATTATATCTGCAAAGACTGTCTTTTTAAATACGATGTGACTCTTGGGAAGACACTGTTCAACCCAGGACAGTGATGGATAAACACGAGAACCGCTGGGTTCCCTGATGTCACCTCCACGTGTCCTGCTGCTGATTTGAAGACTGGGATCAAGCTCACCCATGAACGTCCACATGCCTGCTCACCCAATTTCCCCAAAGCATGAAATTACACAGTAAGACATGTTCTTTTGGATTAAGACACTGAGGGCTGACCAGATGCAAACATACTTAACTCTTTAGTGTGACTGAATGGTGAGACATTTCCATTGAGATAGTAACCAAGGCAAGTCTCAGTTGAAAGAATGTTCATTAAGAAGGAAGCACTAGGAGAGGGTGGGAGGAGCTTCGACTCCAGGGAAAAGGAGTGAACCCCCCCAAACATCATCAGCTTTAGAGTTTTGCTTAAGATGGACCCAGTGATGGGAGTTCATAAAGTTACACAGAGAGAAGATGGGTCAGAGGTCCAGCGGCCACACTTTGTCAGGTTCTCAAAGGGTCCAGAAGACCTGCCGCTCCCCACACAAGCACACTCCTGGTGAACCAGAGCATCTGTTCACTCAGCGGGCACTGTTAAACACGCCGTGGGCGCTACCCCCCCCCTTGTCATGCGGACGCTGCGGGGCCCTGACGGGATGATGACGGCAGTGAGGCTTGGAGGTGCCGACAACATGCTGGGCACGATACTCAGTAATTCCCTCATTTACTCTAACCCTCACAACCCCTTTATGAAGTTGCTGCCTTTACTGTTTTCCATTTGACAGATAAGGAAGCTGAGGTTGGAAGAGGAGTGACTTTTCAAATACAAATTACTGGTGATGGAGGTGGGGCCCAGGTCGTCCATCTCCAAGAGCATAAAGATCTTAACACACAGAGGATCCAGGAAAATGGGCATAACTCTGATGGGAGACTCTTTTCCACTTGGTTATTTCTTCACTGGTTTACCAAGGTGTTTTCACTTTCTTACTTGAAATGTTAAGACTATCTTGACCTCCTTGCAAATTACCAAGTGGATAGAAGTTCAGGTGCCAGATGGTCCTGAGGTCCCTCTGACCCTATGACATTGTGAACTGCGATAAATAACAGCCACATACCCTTCAAGCTTCTGCTTCAAGAGGATAAGCCTGCATGTTATGTTCAATCATTGGCTTCCCGACAGCATAGGCTGCCTTCTCCCAGCTGACCTCCCCTTTGGTGGATATGTACAAAAATGATGTACATCGAAAAGCAGAGCTTGGGCTCCAATGACATCCCTTATATGATGGGTATTTACATACTTTACATGCTTTTTAGTAAATGCATGAGTGTCCCATTTCCTAAAATCCAGGTGGTAGAAATGAAAACTTGCAACATAGTGGAAAACTTTGGAACTGGAAGTTGACTCACAGCCCACTCCTACATAAAATTCTGTGCTGCTCTGCAGACGGTGAGGAAAACTGATGATGCAATAAGTGTAGTTCCTTCCCTAAAATCACTTGTGACTTCATCAATGAGATAATACATAGAGAAGAAATCAAAAAGCCAGCATTAATACGTGAGTGCTGTGATAAGCTCTGTGGGGATTGTCTCAGGCTGAGCTCCCCCAGAAGCAGATCCTAAGACAAAGACGTGTGTGCAAGCCTGTTTGGGGTATGTTGTTAGGAAGTTCCTGGAGGGAGGAAAAGTAAAAAGTGGAAAATGCTATTTCAAGTGAAAAGAAAAGATTTCACCAGCCCCTGCTTAAACCATGTGGGCAGGCATAAAACACCACCTTTCCTATGGTTTCACTCATAGGGAACACCCAGGAGAGGTAAAGACCCCTAGAGAGGAAGAGGACTTGGGGTTGTCAGGGGCTGGGGGAGGAAGGAAGGGGAGTGCGTGCTTTGGATCCAGGGTTTTATTTTGAGGAAAGAAATAGCATAAAACTAGATGGTAGTGATGGTCGCACAGCATGTGAATGCACTTAATGCTCCTGAATTGCACAACATAAAAGAGAAAAAATATCTGTATTTTATTAAAGGAAATGGAAAATAGATAGATTTTAATAATAATAAAGAATGCCATAAATGATGTGAAACAAACAAACTAAACTAAAGAAAAACAAAACAAAAACAACTTCAGGGGTAGGGAAGTCAAGTTCGGGTAGGGGAGGGGATTCATGGTGGGATTTTGGAGATGGTGTAGGTGGGGGCAGAGGGGGCTCAGCCCTAGGGGAAGATGATGCCTGAACTGGTTCTGCACTGCCCAGCGGTCCAGGAGCAGGTGCAGGTGCAGGAGCTGCAGAATCTTCAGGAGCAGGAAGGTCAGCAGGAGCTGCAGGATCTTCAGGAGCAGCAAGGTCAGCAGGAGCTGCAGGATCTTCAGGAGCCAGGAAGGTCAGCAGGAGCTGCAGGATCTTCAGGAGCAGCAAGGTCAGCAGGAGCTGCAGGATCTTCAGGAGCAGCAAGGTCAGCAGGAGCTGCAGGATCTTCAGGAGCAGCAAGGTCAGCAGGAGCTGCAGGATCTTCAGACGCAGCTGGAGCAGCAGGAGCTGCAGGATCTTCAGGAGCAGGAAGGTCAGCAGGAGCTGCAGGATCTTCAGGAGCAGCAAGGTCAGCAGGAGCTGCAGGATCTTCAGACGCAGCTGGAGCAGCAGGAGCTGCAGGATCTTCAGGAGCAGCAAGGTCAGCAGGAGCTGCAGGATCTTCAGGAGCAGGAAGGTCAGCAGGAGCTGCAGGATCTTCAGGAGCAGCAAGGTCAGCAGGAGCTGCAGGATCTTCAGAAGCAGCAGGATCTTGAGGTTCAGCAGGAGCAACTGGAGGGAGCTCGCGGTCTCCTACTGGATCCTGGTGGTCCTGTTTTTGGTCTCTGGCATCTTCCCCTATCCCTGCCTGTTCTGGACCTGTGACTGTTGGAAGTGGAGAGAGCTTTCAGTCTTGTGGAGGTGCTCATGCTGTGAGAGAGGAATACTTGACCCTCATGCCTCCCTTTCCGTGGGCCTCTTCAAGGACACACATCTTCCCAGAGCTTTCCGGACAGCTCCCACCCAGCAGGTGCCCACAGGATGTGTTTTGTGACTGAATTCTTGTAGACAGGTGGTCTGAGGCCAATCTTTTGCTCTGGTGCCAGCAGCAGCCTCTGGGGACACCTCCCTGTGTGGCCCAGCCCTCGGCCCTCCCTCACCTACGCACATGCACCAGCCCCGCCCTTCTCACCTTCGGGCTCTGCCTTGGTGGGCTCCTGGTCCTCCACCTGACTCCCAGGGAGGTGCTCCAGGTCAGAGCCGGGTCTGCTGAGCTGCCTGTCACCCACGGGCAGGCCCCTGGCGTGACGCCTGGGCGGTTTCTGGGGAGGAGGCCGTCGTGGTGGCGGGGACCCCTCCGTGTGCAGACTCACCCGGAGCTCGTGCTGGCCCTGAGAAGCGTGCAGCGGCCCCTCACTCGGGGAGGCGGCGTGAGTGTCCTCATGCAGCGGCTCCTGCAGTGTCTGGCTCTGCAATGACAGTGTCCGGCAGCCGGCCCGGCCCGGAGGTCTCAGAGCCCTGCCCGGCCAGGACCATGCCTGCTTCTGCCCGCTCGACCGTCTGCTGCCAGATCAGACTGGGTCCTTGGGTCAGCTCAGATGGCCACCCAGGAGGGAAGAGACACAGCCAGAGGGCATGGGCTTCGACTCGGGCAGCAGGGCCCTGCCCGGCTTGCCACAGCCCAGCCTGCAAGCTGGGACCCGGGGTGCGGACGTGACCGGCCCCCCCAGGCCTGTGACCCGCTTGTGCTTGAGGCAGGGCCCTCCTGCCTCCCCAACATGACTGCCCACCTCCACCAGCAGTGAGGAAGGGGATGTGGGGCTACCTGGGTGGGGTCTGCCCCGGGCCTCCCTTGGTTACCTTTGGGTCCCTGTGGCCAAAAGGCCAGAGGCGCCTGGGGTGAGAGCTGACCCAGCGCCGGCACCGCTGGCCCAGCCCCTCGCCGCGGGCCTTCCGGGGGCCACGGCCTCGGGGTGTTGGGACGCAGCAGAACATGTCTGAGTTGAGCTGAGTTCACCAACCAAGTGAGCTGAGTAGGGGCTTCTCGACAGAGTGGGTGCCTGGTGACCTCAGTTCTAAGTTCTGTTGGGTTCTATTGCCAGGGAAACGAGGTCACTTCCTGGGGTCCCCTTCCCCAAGCTTCCTCCTTACACAAAGCTCCCCAAGGGCCTCTCTGGGCTGCCGACGGCTCACCTCCCAGCCCATGCCACTGTCCACACACAGTGACACCAACTCAGCCCCCCTCCCCAGAACCCTGGGGAGGCCTGGATGCAGCCAGGGCGCCAGCTCTGAGGACGCAGCTGGGTTCAGACCCCTCGTCAGCAGTGCTGTCACCCTGGACGAGCCACCTGCCTCTCAGGGTCTCTCCAATTCCCCCATTAGCTCAGTGGGCATCATTCTGGCCCCTGCTTCCTTGGGAAGCTATCCTGTCTCTAGACCCATAAATACCTACCACACATGTCAGCCCCGCGGTCTGGCATCACGGGGAGCTCGTGCACAGACTCAGCTAAGGAAAGGCTCACAGAGGGCTGGTTGAGCACAGGGCACACCCCACACAGGCCGGGGTCTGCCCTGGGCTCTGGGGAAAGTCACCCTCCTTGCTGCCTGCTTCCCAGCTCCCTGTCGGCAGGTTGAAATTAAACACAACTCTGACATCATCCGTTCTGGCATGCAACCTCCTAGGTCATTCTGTCATGTCAGATTCAGACCCAGTGTCCCATCTCGGCCTCTGGGGTGGGCTGCCCCACAGTGGCTCCCTGCTTTTTTGCCTTCTGGTCACACATCCTTGTGTGATTCCCACACACTCCTCTGCAGGGTCGTGGGCACTGGGACCAGGTTCTGACATGTAGACTGACTTGTGAAAGTGTGCGTGACTTCCACTCATTCCCATCTCTAGTGTTCATTCTCTCTCTCTGTGTGTCTTTCAGTTCCTCTCTGTCTGTCTTTTCTCTCTCTTTGTCTCTCTGTGTTTCAGTCAGCCTGTCTCTTTCCTGTATGTATGTGTGTATATATTTATGTGTATATGTGTGTATTTATGTGTGTGTATTGTTAGAACCCAGGGCAGGTCACTGATGAAAATGCCTTGATGACATACTGATTGTTTTAAATTCATGTTACTGAAGAAAAAACATCTTTGAAAGTTGTGCAGGCACTTTGGTGGGGTCAGCTCTAAGGATCAGCACTGCTGGGGAAGGGATGCACCTGTGGCCATTTGATGACTCCTGTACCCTGTTCCCCCAGAGAGAAGTGTCTGTTCACTCTTCCCTCCCGGGGATCTGCTGGGGCCTCTGCCTCCTCACATTGTTGCCAGGGCTGGTTGTCACCAGGCTAAAGCCCTGCCAGTGTGATGGTGACCAGCATTGCCTCGCAGGGTGTCCGTCTGCCTGTGTCCTCACCTGAGAGTCGAGCATCTCTAACACACACTGGCCACCTGCACTGCTTCTCATTGGAACTGCTTGTGTGTGTTCTGTTTCTTTTCAGAACACTGGGTTTCGAGAGGTTTTTAGACCACATGGGTGTGAAACCTTTCTCTGACCTCGGGTCATGAACAATGTTTTTTCCAGGTTGTGATTTGTCTTTCCAGCTGTCTTTCTTGGTCTTTGTTTTTTGGTTTTATTTTGCCAGAGGAAGAGCTAAGCATCTCCCTCTGGCTCTGGCTTCACACTTAGAACAGCAGTGCCTGCCCCGAAATTATGCACATAGTTACTAAAAAGGCTTCATTTAGGACGTCTCATCTTTAATTCATCTGGATTTTCCTCTGAAAATACAAAAATGCTAATTCATGTAAAAACAAAAAAATTCACCCGTCCCGGCTTAAGATATGTGGGCAGAAAAAAAAAAAAGCCACCTTTTATTATTTCATTGATAGGGAACCTCGAGGACAGGTAAAGACAGAGGAAGGGGGATGAGGGCTTGTCACGGGCTGGGGGAGGGAGGACGTGGGGTGAGCTTTGGATACAAGCTTTTACTTTGAGGAAGGAAATAGTCTAAAACCAGACAGAGGTGCTGATGTCACAGCATTGTGAGTGCACTTAATGCTCCTAAACTGCACAACTTAAAAGGCTAAACTTAATTCTTGTAGACTTAAACCATAAAAATAGATGATACATAATAGAAAAGAACAAATCTGACTCCATATTAGATCTCTTCCTGTGGCTTTAACCCTGTGCCCTGTTTTCTAGGCTTAGTCTCATCTATCTGGTAAACAGGAGAGCCTGTTCTCAAGGCTCTGATCTTTAAGCAGATTAACACTTTTGCACTGATACAAGACAGCAAGTTGCCGAATAGAAAGTAGCTTGTTTTGTTAGAGGTTTTACAGGGGCACCATGACTTGATCCACGTGGACAGCTGTAGACCAAGAACATGGCCGACTAATGTCCTGAAGAACCATCTTCCCCAAGTCAGACTTTAGGTTCCTTTTCTACTAAAAAGGGGAGGGGCTGTGGTTGGTTGTTGCAAACTTCTTAGTGCAGGAATTCTTTGTTTTTGGAATCCTTTGCAGCTGTCCCTGTGGGTCAGGTTATGGTGCCCCTGTAAATCCTCCAACAAAACAAAGGTTATTCCCTATTCTGCAACTTGTTATCTTTATAGGAGTGCAAAAGTGTTCATATCCTTAAAGGTCAGAGCCCTGAGAATAGGCTCTCCTGTATATTTCAGGCTAAAAGCAACATTGTTTTACAAAAGCTGCAGAGCTAGTAAGACTAAGCCTAGAAAACAGGGCACAGGGTAGAAGGAAAAGGAACAGATTTAAATTAGTCAAATTTGTTTTTTTCTACTACAGTGCCTTTTGGTGAGAGGTAAGCGGTTGTTTCCAGGTGGGTCCTTCTCTGCCCAGGCTGGGGTTCAGGCAGGAGCCCTGCCAGGTTCACCGTGACTGTGGACCTGATCTCCCACAGAGAAAGTAACAATTATCAGTGATTAAAATTACCTGTCAAAGTCCCTTCAATTGCCTGTAAACTATATGGCGGGGGCAGAGGCGGACAGGGAACTTCTCATTGGCCCATCAACAGTCTCCCCAATGCAAGAGACCAGCGTCATGGCTGGCTCCAAGGTGGCCTGGCTAGTGCAGCTGCCTGCTTGGCTCTCCAGCCTTGGGCTCCTAACAAGGACACTTTCAAATTTCCTGTCCCTTTTCCCTCTGCCCCGGCGTGAATGAACAGTGGTCCCTGCAACCACCTGGGCTGAGCCCAGGCCACACACATAGCCCGATTCACACAGCCCACTGCCTACTGTCCATCTCCAGGCTCAGCTGCACCCTTACCCCCTCACAGGTTCCTGTGCCTCCACTCAGGGTCCGGATCACCATCCGGGCCATCAACCACCCAAGGCCCACAGGCCAGTGGCAGGCAGCCCAGGACCACCCTGACCCCCAGGCTCAGATGAGGCACAGGGTGTGGGGGTTAGAGTGCCTGAGCTGGAATTGGAACTGCCTCCAGCCTGGCCCGCTGCGCCCTGTAGCCTCAGACTGTGCTGTGCACACTAGGCCGGAGCTCCGCTGGTGGCAGTCACCATGGTGACCAGAGCCCGGACTTCCTCGCCCCACCCGTGGGTTAAGGGGTGAGGGTGTCAGCTCCAAGTAGGGGTGCACTCTGAGTGAGGGGGATCCCACAGTTAGGACAGGCTGAGGGGTGAAGGGGACCATATCAGAATGTTGGGGGGTCCTGCGGTGAGGCATGAGGAGTGTGCTTGGGGTGTGAGGGCCAAAGGTTAGTACTAGCGGGGTGGAGTGTGGGGGTGGGGACCTCCTTGTGACAAGAAGCCCTGTCTTGGGGGTGTAGTCTGAGACTGGGCCTGTCTGGAGGTTGGGGGGCAAGCAAGAGGAGTGGGGCTGGGGTGTGTGGCCTGGCCCACGGCCGGTGGTGGTCCTGGTCGGTGATGGGGTGGGGTCATTGGGGATGGAGACCCAGCGGGGCGGGCAGAGGGGTGGGCCCACTCTACTGCCCTGGCCGTCTGGGCCCCACTCACAGAGAACCAGACAGTGGGAGCCCCACCCCGAGCGTCTGCGCTGCAGGCCTGAGGAGGAGGGGTGCGGACGCGCACATGCCGGACCCCGCCCGGCCTGTATGGAAGCTGGACGGGAAGTGGGTGCTCCTGGACCAGCTCCTGAGGAGGAACGAGGCTTGGGGTCTGGGCTGCTGCTTGCCGTCGTCTCCGCTGCCATCGCTGGGCAGGTAAGGGGGCGCTGGTGGGGGCGTGTAGGTCAGGGAGCCAGCGGGTGAGGCCTGGGCTGCGCAGCTGTGGAGGTGCACAGGGAGGGATGCGTGGGTGAGGCCCAGCCGCGCTGCTCGTTAGGACCCTGAGGCGGGTGCAGGCCGCCACCATAGTTCGTGGTGCCTTCACCCGGTTAGTAGTCCCTGAACCCTGTTTCTTTGCTGCCACTTGTACCCGGGTTTGGGTAAGCGGGTGCAGCCCCGGGAGGTGGGAGGGCACTAGAAGGCCCTGGAGCACTTCCCACCGGCCCTCAGATCATGGCTTGCTCGCGGGAGGCAGGTGTGGGGCTGTCAGGGGGCAGGGGTGGCAGTATCCTGGCAGCAGCAGGGAGAGGGGTCTGCTCCTGGGAGCTGTCGAGTTGCTCCCATCTACCCCACAGCCTGTCCTGGGGGCGGCCTCTAAAGCCCCAGGTTTGCAGGACTCAGGTTACAGGTCAGTCTGCTTTTGGGAGGAGGGCACGGTGCAGTGAGTGTGCGAGGGCGGCGGTAGCGACAGCGGAAAGTGGCAGCAAATCCCCGTGCTTGCACAGGGCAGCCCCAGTCCCACCATCGCCGCCTCCATCCCCTGACAGCACAGCTGCTGCTTTCCAGGAGCAGGCTGACCTGTAAACTGAGTCCCGCGATCCTGGGTTATCAGAGGCCGAGGCCAGGCCAGGCCGCAGGGGAGTCGGAAGCAAATCCATAGACTTGCATGGGCAGACCCCTAAACCCCCGGTTGCTTCTGCTGCTTGTGACCACACCGGGCCTGCCTCCTGGGAGCAGGCTGACCTGGGGACATGCCTGGGACAGTAGAGGCTGCCTCCAGGCCATGCTGTGGGGAAGATGGGGACAAATCGACCAGTTTGCCAAGGGCAGCACCCCTCTCCCTGCCAGAGCCCCAAGTTCATGGGACACTTTTCCAGGTCAGTTGGCTCTGGAAGGCAGGTGTGGTTGCGGTTAGAGGGCAGGGGGGGGAGGGGTGCTGCCCCTCCTCCAGGTGGCAAGTGGACTTACTCCATCTCCCAGGGGCCTGTCCTGGGGGCGGTCTCTGCTGCCCCAGGTTCACAGGAAGCATGTGTTCATGTCAGCCTGCTCCTGGGTGGAGGGTGCAGTGTGGTCAGGAGGCAGCGTCAGCAGCAGGAAAGGACTTCAGGAGGACTGGGCTGTAGCCCAGGGTAACTCACTCTCCTTCTTTCTTCTCTTGCTTCCTCAGTTGGTGGCTGTAGTGGCTTTTCCAGTATAGGTTATTACCAGATTTTGAACATAGGTTTCTGTGGTATACAGAAGAAACTTAAAAAAAAAAACTGTTGTATATTTAGTGGCTAATACTTGTAAATCTCAAACTCCCAGATTTATCCCTTCCCACCCCGTTTCCCTGGTAACCATAAGATTGTTAACCAAGTCTGTGAACCTGTTTCTGTTCTGTAGATGAGTTCATAGTGTCGTCCTTTTTTTTGATTGCACATCTGAGTCATATCATTTCGTATTTTTCTCTTTCTGGCTCACTTCACTAAGAATGATGATCTCTAGGTCCATCCATATTGCTGCAAATAGCATTCTTTTAACCTTTTTAATGGCAGAGTAGTATTCCATTGTATAAATATACTAGTTCATCTTCACCCAGTCACCTGTTTCTTCATTTAGGTTGCTTCCACGTTTTGGCTATTATATATAGTGGTGCTATGAATACTGGGGTGCAGATACCTTTTTGCATTGGAGTTTCCTCTGAATATATACCCAGAAGTGGGATTGCTGGATCATAGGGTAAGTCTATTTTTAGTTTTTTGAGGAAATTCTATACTGTTTTCCATAATAGCTACACCAAACTACATTCCCACCAGCAGTGTAATAGAGTTCTCTTTTCTCCACACCCTCTTCAGCATTTATCATGCATGAACTTTGAAGTGACAGCCATTCTGACTGGTGTTTTGTAGTTTTGATTTGCATTTCTTTGGCAATTAGTGATACTGAGCATTTTTACATGTGCCTATTGGCCATTTGTAGTCTTCATTGGAGAATTGCTTCTTTAGGTCTTCTGCCCATTGTTGGATTGGGTTGCTTGTTTTTTGTTATTAAATTTTATGAACCATTTATATATTCTGGGGATTAAGTCTTTGTCAGTTGAATCATTTACAGATATTTTCTCCCATTCCGTAGATTGTCATTTTGTTTTGCTTATGGTTTCCTTTGCTGTGCAGTTTCCTTTGCTATAAGTTTAATTAGCCTTTAAGTTTAACAGCTCATACATCTTAATAACAAAAAACAAACAGCCCAATTCAAAATGGGCAAAGACATAAACAAGAAATTCTCCAGTGAAGACATACAAATGGCCAATAGCACATGAAAAAATGCTGTGTTGCTAATTATCAAGGAAATACAAGTTAAAACTAGATGAGGTATCATCTCACACCAGTTAGAATGGCCATCATGCAAAAGTCATTGCATATGTCATTCAAAAATCGTAGCACACATCATTAATTATGGGGGCTTTTTCTGCTAGTCACACTCGAGTTTAAATTCCAACCCAGCTACTGGCTGTAAAAAGCCAGGGAATTGTGTCCAGTGAATACATATCTGTATTTGTCATTTTCCCTCATCAGGGTGGTTTCTCTTTCATATACAAAATGATAAGCATGTAATTTACATTGATTTTTATGCATACATTCACATATAATCGCCACAAAATACAAGGCCACTTAAAAAAGGATACTCCTTTTTTCTTACTGTAGAACGTGTTCAAACCTTTAGCAGCAGATTCAGCAGTTACAGGGTTATCAGTACAGCTGCCACGCCTCCCTGTCCTGGAGCCTCACAGGGACACTGCGAGGCTGAAGAAAAGACTTTTTCCTCCAGTTTATCTAAAGCTTTTCTTCAGTCCTGGGATTGTTTTAATATATAATTTATTCATTTTTTAATGGAGGTACTGGGGATTGAACCCAGGACCTCATGTGCACACTGTGCCACTGAGCAACACTCTCCCTGCCCAGGCCTGGAATTGAATAACCTTTACTTCTCCCTCTTGGAGGAGAGAGGGACACAAACTTCAACATTTTTGACCCACCCGGGTCCATCTTTGGAAATGTTGGGGCACTTTTTCCTCCCACCTGGGGGGAGAAGGAAGACCACGGGGTCACCAGGCGTGGGCTTTCCCCTCACTGAGGCCAGCAGGCCAACTCCTGGGGTTGCGTTTACTGCTTTCAAATGCATTGGTGCATTTTACTTCTCCCACCTTACAGCTTAGCTTCCATTTTATACTGTGGGTGATTGCATGGCCACCAGGGACCAGATTCATCGTGTCCCGCCCTTCATTCTTCCTTTTACTGAACAAGGCTTTTGTGATACTTGACTGAATCAGGGCTGTTCTAGAGAATCCCAGCGCTGCCCTCCCTGTTCCTGAGAGCACTCCCAGGTTCAGTGATTCGCTAACAAGCCTCACAGGGCTCTAGATGTGGTCATCCTCAGGGCTGAGATTTAGTATAGTGAAAGAGAAGAAAGGAAAATCAGCAAAGGGAGAAGGCATGTGGGCCACGTCTGGGAGAAACCAGACAGATGTCCTCTCCCAGGGGAGACGCACAGGATGCCCTTCGTCCCCCCAGCAAGGCGCTGTGACCGCACATGTGAAGTGTCGTCTTCGCGGGCACAGTGGGGAGACTCGGTGCCCTGAGCTTTCACTGAGGCAGGTCGTGTAGGCACGTCTGCCTGGCGCTCAGGTAAGTTCCAGGCCCCTGGAAGGAAGCCTGGAACCATGTGGTCTGTGCAGACAGTTGAGGCCCAGGGACGCATTCTTGGCAGTTAGGGGATGGTTGGAACCCTCACAAAATCCAGGTTATCGGAGGCCAGCGGAGGGCAGCCTTGCAAGCAGGCCTTTCCAAGGACAGCAGTCTCGGGCCTGCTCTGTTAGCTTGTCTGTTCCCAGTACCGTAATTAAAGCTGGCTCATGTCTCACTGTTAGACGGTGAGGTGGTTATCTTTTTTCTATTGTAATAAAAATATGTGATGCATGTTTTTCTTTTTTTTAAATATTCTATTCTTTTTTTTTTTTTTATCTATCTGTATCTACTTACTGTTTATTGCAGGGGGTAATTAGGTTTCTTTATTTTAATCGAGGTGCCAGGGCTTGTTGAACCCGTTGCCTCCTGTGTGCTGAGTGTGCCCTCTGCCGCTGAGCTGACCTCCCCCTCAGTGTGTGTCTTTCTAACTTAGAGCATTTTGGTTTTTTTGGAGCAGGGCGTAATCCCTAGAAAGAGAGTAAATGTCTTTTCTGAGTAGTTTTTTCATCTTTTACAACTTCTGATATACATTTAGATATTTTGTCCTCCCCTTGCCTTTTCCAAAATTTAATTCTCATCAGTAAGTTTTTCATAGTATTTGTTGTACTGATAAAAAAAATACACTATGGAGTCTTTAACGTTACTATCCTCATTAATAGTTAATAATTATTTAAAAAAATATATTAAGATTAGGAAACTGTGACTCCTGATTGGCTCAGCTGCTGTTTTTGGTGCTCTGACAGGCCCCAGCTGTGATATTGTTGAAGAAGCTGTGAACACGTCTGCCCGAGGAGCTCCCGCTACAGTTCTGGGAGAGACTCGGAAGGAAACAGCCCCGGTGCAGCTCCCGGTTTCTGGCCCGGAGCTGGCTGCTGTGACGAAGATCGGAACCAGGGTCATGAGAGGCGTGGACTGGAAATGAGGCGATCAGGTGCTTAGAGATTTGACCCAAACACATGAGCCACATGTTAGTCATATTCTGCACATCCTGGCTGGGTGGAACCTGGGGTCAGTACCTGCCTTCTCTCAGGATGTGTGTGACTGACCCATGACAAAGTACTGACTCCGAGGCAGGTGACTAGAGGCTCCAAACAAGGAGGGAGAAGCAGCGGCCTGTTGTGGGGCCCCGATCAGGTCTGTGAGGAGTGGGGACTGTTTTCAGAGAACTCCTGGCGTGGGCTCAACTAGGGGTGCAGCCCGAAACAAGAGAGTGAGCAGGAGAGAGCGCACCTCATCCGAGTAATCGGGTCGAGAAAGCTCTGGTGCGGCCTCTACGAGCTGATGGCCACGTGCCTGTCAGCGCCCCTGGCCTGGGCAGCAGCAGGCGCTGGCTTGGGGGTGCCCACCTTTTGTCTTCTACCCCGAGCTCCTTCCTCCCGCATCTCTGCAGGGTCACCCCGGGTGGAGGTCAGGGGCCTGGGCCCTGCACCACTGCCCTGGCCACTCGCGCAGGACTGCGTTCACCCTCCTATGATGCGGAGCCGCCTTCTCACGTCCTGGTGTTCTCAGCCTCACTCTTAAGCACACGACTCCTGAGAATCGTCTCAGAATCGGTGTCCAGAACAGGCAGCAGCATCCTAAAACAGCTCTTACTCATAGAAATGGGAGGTGGAGGTTCACTCTAGGGTCAGAGAAAACCTGAAGAATGAGGGGGAATGAGGCGGTGCTGGTGCTTCTTTGAGGTTCTGACCTCGTGAAGCCCCGAGAGGGATCCAGGGGCCAAGGAGCAGGGTGGCAGGACCAGGCTGGAAAGTTTCATCTCTGCATTGGCTTAGAGAGGATGCCGACTGAGGTGACACCTTCCCAGCTACCTCTTCGGTAAAGGAGCATGGGCAAGTTAGCCCCGGTGTCCGCTGTGCAGTGATGGTGTGAGCTGCGTGGTGACGGCGTGAGCTGTGCGTGTTGTAGCGGGTCTGGAGCCCTCTATGGACACGCAGCCTGTGCCAATGCTGCAGCCACCCTTTCAGGCCATATTCATGTGACAGACCGGCCTGGACCCTCTTAACCAGTCTCTGTTTCGGCTTCCCCAGGACAGACCTCCTCCTGGCCTTGGCTGTGTGATCGGTGAACTTGGAGAGGATGGGTGGATCATGGTCCAGAGGGACACGGGCAACACCAGCTCATACAGGATGGGAAAGGAGGGGAAGTAGGACCTGAAGTTGGCGGAGCTGCTGGCCTCCACGCAGCCCTCCGCAGAGGACTTGGACACAGAAGATGACTCCGGTGGGTGCCGGGGGGCCTGGCAAGCTTGTGGGCACATGCTGGCCGGCCATCCTTTCATCTGGGAGTGAGAGCAGCTCTGTAGACCAGGCTTCCCTGGAAGGTCAGTTTTAAACCGGCCCCCGGTGATTTTGTTGGATTTGATTCCTGTTTTCCTTGGAGACAGTGTGGTGGGAGGGAGAGGGCAGGGCTGTCTGTGTCCTCGCCACTGGTGGGCTTTCTGGGGGCCCTGAGCTAGGGTCTGAGGTAGTGAGCCAGTGCCTGGAGGAGTGGGTGTTACCCTGCCATGCCAGAGCATGCCTTTTTCCTTCTGTCACCTTACCCACTGAGGTCCTGCTGTCAGGCATGTAGTGTCGAGTAGTAAGTCAGTACTTTACTACCTGAGGGAAAGTGGAGGTGGGAGTTTAGCGTGACCGCAAGGTTAAGGAGATGCAGGGTGTGGGAGGAGGGCTTCAGGACTTTTTCAGACCTTGGGATGTTGAGATCTTGGTGAGACCATCCAGGAGGCCAGCGATTTTTCTTGGGGCTCCAATGTCAGCTATATGCACAGCACGGGCAGGCTTCAGAAGTCACTTTTGTGGTTAGGAGAGGAAACCCAAGAGGCTGAGCTCATCAGAGAAAATGGTGTGGAAGGTGTCAGAGGCAGTGCTCCGTGCCCGCCCCGTGTGCATGCCACTCTGCACATCAGATGTACACGGATGACGTCTGCCTTTGGCAGGTTAGGAGTAGTGTGTGTGACACCACGTGGCCCTGCCTGGGTCAGTGCAGGTTATGTTATCATTGCATCTGACAGTGTCCTGGTCAAGTGCGCCTCCTCCCAGCTCTCTGCCAGGGGGCTTCACTTAGGAAGTCGGCCTGAGCAGGGCTGGCCAAGTGACAGGAAGGTGGCCTGGACAAGTGTGCCCCTAGCTCCGTGTCCATGGAGGCAGCCACCTCATCTTCATCCTGCGCACAGCCAGCTCATTAACAACCAGCTTTTGACATTTGATGAGCTGTTTTTCTGAGAAGTGAGTTTTTATAATTGTTTTAGTTCTTCTGAGCTGTATGCTGAGATTGCTTTAAAAAAATATTTAAAAGGCTTGATTCCTTTGAAGGAGGTGTAGGGATGGAGCTGAATAGGGTGTTTATTTAGTGGACCTTGAATTTTATCTTCAAATATAAAGAGCTGCTTCCCTTTCCAAAGTAAGAAAAGAAGAATGTGAAGTCAAATCCCTTAAGTTACACGTGGAGACACTTTCCCATTTATTTGGGAGTGTAGTTTCTAATTTTGATTTTTTTTCAGAAGCTTTAACAAATTGAAGGGAACATTCACCCCACTGCAATGATGCTCACCAGCGCTGTTAATTTACTGCAAACTCTGTCTGCTGGAGCCCATGCTGAAGTCATGCAGAGTGAAGCCACCAAGACTCTGCGTGGACTGCTGCACACGTTGGTGGAGAGGGCAAGGATGGACAAGACAGGTATGCATGGAGTGCTGTGGGCCACAGAGTCAGAACCAGGCTGTGAGGCTGTCGTGTGCGAGTGTGTGTGTGTGTCCGTGTCCTCCCAGCCTTCCTCGGCTTGTGGCCACAGCATTCCAGTGTCTGCCTCATCTTCGCTTGGACGCCTCCCCTGTCCTTTCTGCCTCTTCTAAGGGCTTTCATTGGATTTAGAGTTCATCCTAATGCAGTATAATGTCATCTCAGTCCTTACCTTCGTTATACACTGTGAAGAGTTCATTTCCAAATAAGGTCACAGCTGAGGTTCTGGGTGAAGATGACTCTGGGGGGATACAGTTCAACCCACCAAAGTGTTTGAGTATGTGGATGTGAGGGTGTTAAGTGTGGAGAGGTGGAAGTGAGTGCAGCGAGTGTGTGTGTGTGTGTGTGTGTGTGTGTGTGCAGGCTTGAGTGCATATGTAAGTTTGTACATGTGAGTTTGTCTATGAGGGTGTGAATGTGAAGTGAACAAGTGAATGTGTGTGAGTAACTGGGTGTGTGAATGACTGAGCAGGCATATGTGTGACTGTGCTGGGGTGTGAGTGTCCATGCATGTGTCTGGGTGAGAGTGACTGAGTGTGAGAGTGAGCAGTGGGTCTGAAGGGCGGTGTCCCTGGAAGCCGGGAGAGCAGGAGGGCTGGGCCGTGGGAGCTGGGGAAGAGCGGCTGGTCCAGGGGTCTGAGCAGGTCACGGGGATGCGGCCCCGCCCCAGGGTCACTGCCAGCCAGGAGGGAGCAGAAGCCCCAGGTGCCCAAGTGGGGCCCCGGGAGGAGCAGACAGGGTCATCGTCAGGTCAGAGTCAAGTTGGATAAACCTCATGGAAACCTCTTCCTCTCATTCTGCTTTGAAGACTTCTTAGCCTTGGCCTGGGAATTTAGGACACAGATTAAATATGAATGAGCTCATGGAGGATGTTTAAAACGTGAGATTTCAAACCAGTAGGATGTTCCCTCACAGAGAACTGCTGTTGGAGTTGTGAGTTGTCTCCCTACTGCACAGGGAGGGTGAGTGGGTGAAGTTCCTTAAGGAGTTTGAGTTGCTACACGTGCTTTAGAGATTTTTAACGTGTAAAGTGTACCTTGGGAGGGTAGAGCTCAGTGGTAGAGTGGGTGCCTAGCATGCACAAAGTCCAGGCTTAATCCCCAGTACCTCCATATTTTTATTTTATATATCAACGTAATTACTTCCCCTCACACAAAAAAACAAAAAGACAAAAGAAAGTCCTTTGAGCTGATTCGAAAGTCTCCTGTTCCTCTCCCACCTGAGTCAGTGAAATTGTAACATAGCCAGTGAAGTAGTTTCTCCTTGAAAATAACGTGATGGAGGTCAATTAAAAGCAAAGGTTGTGCTGAGTGCTTCTTTGTAGAAGGTGGGCTGCCCAGCAGCACCGCCTGGCTCTGGGTGCTGGCGGGGGTGCCAGGAAGCTGGCCGAGGGGGTGGGGGCCGCGTGCCTTTCACCTCTGCTGGGGTTTCCCTGTAGGATGTTGATTTCCCTTTGAAATTCCCTTTTTAAAGTCTCTGTTTATTTTTGGGTTTTTTAAATTTTTTTTTCAGGGGGTATGTAATTAGGTTTGTTTATTTATTTTGTTTTTCGATGGAAGTACTGGGGATTGAACCCAGGACCTTGTGTGTGCCAAGCATGTGCTCTCGCACTTTAGCTCTACCTTCCCCCCTTAAACACTGCATTTTATTCAAAGATATATTTTTAAATATTTTGTTCCTGGAAAAAAAGGATGAAGAAACTAATCTAGAAATGAATTCAGCTTAATTGTAAGAAGCAGGCAGCGCCCTGGACTCCGCTCCCCAAGCTTGCTCTCTGTCTGCTCTAGGCCCTGTGGGAGGGCTAGTTTCCTGACTCTGAGGACCCAGAGGTGGGGGGCCTCATGGCGGTCCTGGCTGTGGGAGGAGGCATCGACAGTCAGTTGCACCTGGAAGGACAAGTCACGCACAAGGAGTTTGGAGAAGGCACTGTGACTCCCATCACCCCGAAGGGCAGGATCACCATGCAGCTCTGTGACATGTGCGCCTGTCATGTGTGCCCCCTGAACCAACTGAAGCCAGTAGTGAACCTGTGTTCAGTTCCTGGGTGAAGTGGGAAGAACTTGATTCTGGCCGTTTATGTCTGCCTTCTAGGACGCCATCCAAATTCAGAAAGCATGTCCGCCTTTCTTTTTCATCTCGCACCCCAGTGGTGAATGGGACCTATCTCACAGGATTACATAGATTAGTAGCTCATTTGTCTTATTTTAGCCTCAAAAAGACATGAAAGGGCATTAGCTACTTAGAAGGTACTGTGGAAGTATGTTAGTTTTCATTATTTTTAAACTGTGAATTAATGACATTTATTTCTTATCGAACAGCTCAACTTTCAAAAAAAACCCTGAAAATGATTCCCTTAAATGAGCTTTCTTCATGTACAAAATCCATAATAATCATGTTGAGTGACATGGTTTGTGTGGCAGCTGGTGTCATGTTAAACCTGTGAATTAGGGATACATAGAGAAAGTGATTTATATTACTTTGATGTAACCCAACTAAGATCTGACCATATCTTTCAATAAAATACTGTTTTTGATAATTACAGGAACATGTGCATGTTGTAGAAAATACCTAAAAATTTAGTAACCACCACCCTGATGTAATTATTGCTGACACGTTGGTAAAGAAAAAATTAATTTAGTTTCTATTTACTGTGCATGTAAGTCTTTGTCTTGCCTCCAGTGTCATCCTTTAACATTATTTTCAGATGTAAAAAGACTTACATCTACATGTGGTGTTTCAGATTTAGGACTCACGGCTCTGACAGCTTCCAGAACGTCCATGTGTTCTGCTCACTGGACACACATTGAAGGCTCCTGCGCTCCCTCTTCAGCTCCCCGCCCGGCGTTCAGCGGCACCGACTTGCGCTTCACGGAGCCCGGGCTCTCCGTCTGGGCTCAGTTGGTGAACCTCGCTGGCAGCAGATTGGAAAAGCACAAAATAAAGAAATCACCTAAGCGGGGTTTTGCAGGTCAGTACACGCACTTCTTGATGAAAGAGCTGCATCTTAACTAGTATTATTTGAACAACATCTTGTTTTGTCAGAGCAGGTCTGTCACTGCCGAAGTCTTTGGGTTCAGATGGACTGACCACTGGTTGAGTGACAGCGGGCGTGGTGATGAGTGTGTGTGACACCAAGAATGATGCCATGGTGGGGGTGGCACCCAGAGAACCCCCAGGCCTCCCCACCTCCCGGTGCCAGCGTTTATTCTGCACACGCTTTTTGAAGAGAAGTCTGTGTTCTCTCCCTGCACATTGACCCCCCAGCTGAGGCCCCCCAGCCTAGTTGCCCTTCTTGAGTGTTGCTCCGGGTCTCATCACAGCCAGACCCGGCAGGGCCTGTGTGCCTGGACCTGCCTCACTTTGTGTCTGTGGACCGTGGTGGCCTGTCCGAGACCAAGGCCAGCCCTGCTCCAGCTCCGCCTTTGGTCTGGGGTGCTGTTCTCCAGTTCCCTAACGTTGCCTCTCATGTGTCCTTTCAGAATTCTTCTCCCTGACTATTCTTTGCACATTAGACATCCCTGTGGTTGCGTCTGTCACTTGTGGCTCATTCTGCCCACTCTTGAGTTTTCTCACCCATTTCTCCCCAATTCTGTAATTCCTGCCACAGCATTTATGATGGCTCTCCAGTTCTCATCTCTGGCTGGAGGGCCAGGTGCATGTAAACCACAGCATGTCCACAGTTCAGCTAACCTTGTCCCTTAGCCAGCGTTTCCTGTCACGGTGAATAACCCTGTCTGCTGGATATTCGAGCTCGGTGCCCCGGAGGCACCTCTGGCTCCTCCCGTGCCCATGTCCCCACGTCCCCAGTCCCCATGTCCCCATGCTGCCTGCTGTGGCCTCCGGCGTCTCCTGCTCTGGATGCTGCTGCTGCGACTGGCCTGGCTCTCCTTGTTGCCTGCCTGCGTCTTTGTGGCGGCTTCCCTGGTCTGTTCCTCCGTTGGCCCACGGACATCACTGCAGTCATTTGATTAGATAAGATCCTGTTGCCGGTAGATGTAACCGGCGTGCAGGTTCTTGAACCATCCCAGAAAGAATTCAGATGAGACACGGTGGTTAAGAAAGTGAAGTGAGGATTTACTAAGGCATGGACAGCACACTCTCAAGGGGAGAGCAGGTGGGCTCAGGTGAGCGGCTGTGCTGAGTTTCTTTGGCAAGTTGGTTACATAGAGTACAAATGATCGGGCAGAATATTCATTAGGAAGTGAAGGGTTTGGGGTCGTATTTCCTGGTTTCATCCCAACTCTACCTTTCTGAAGGGAAGAAGGATTTTTGTCCATATTTATTCCAGATTGGAAGTGTCATGACATTGGTGCTTGATGGGGACTTGTAATCTGGAAGGCCAATTTTTTGGAAATGAGGGCACAATGAGAAAAGTTATATTGGGACACTGGAGATTCCTGCCTTTTCCCACCTTTCTTTGTCAGCCTCCAGGCCACTTGTCACTCCAAAATGTGAGAATGCTTTTCAGCCCAGAGGTTCCTGCCTTTCTTTTCTGCCCAGGGACCCCTGGTGCTTACATGATGTAGGGTTTTCTGCATTTGGCCCGTACCCCTTGTTTCTGCCCAGTTCCTGCCATTTGGCCTGGGTCCCCCTTTCTCTGCTCATATCTAGCTATCTGCCTGCTCTAACAATTCTACAGAGTGCCTTGATCTTTACATTAGAGAACTGTATGTCGTGAATATCTGACAAAATTGTGTTGCAGGAGTCATGGCAAGAAAAGGTGAAAGTATGTTATTTATGACATAGGTGTCTGGGTGATTTCAGCGACTTGGGAAACAATTGATTATACTAGAAATAGCTAACACGGCCCTAACCGTGTTAAACCATCGCATCCTCACTCTGACCTAAGGCAGCACGTGGCAGAGGAGACCTCAGGGCGGAGGAGGATGCTCACCCACAGCCTGGGGAAGGGCAAGCCCTTCGTCACTGCCAGGCTTTGCAAGCTCAGATGAGTCCCTCGGGGCAGCGCCCTCCCCAAGGCCGACCTCTGCTGAGGGGAGAGCCTGCGCCCTCCCTGCTGAGGCCTTTTCTCCCCCAGGACAATGACACCTGGGCCTGCTGAGGGGCCAGAGCTGACGCTGTGAGTCCTGAAGGCGGGCTGCGCTCTGCTTTCCCACCGGGACCAGCTCAGGCGGATCCTGTCTCAGCCAGCTGTTCAGGACGCGGCAGCTGCTCACGCAGGTGACTTTCTAGGAGCCCTTACAGACCTGTAAGAAAGGCAAAACTCCAGTAGAAAACAGCCAAGAGACACGTACGGGTGGCCCATAGAAGGGGAACTAGAGATGGCTTCTATGTGCACAAGGAAGATGTGCCACCAGGCCAGGAACTGATGAAACACAGACCGCAAGTGAGAAAGACAAAGCCCGAGGGGAGGGAGGGAAACAGTGCTCTGCTGCCTCGATGGTCAAAGTGCGGCCCCAGGACCAGCAGCGACGGTGGCACATAGGAGCTTGTTAGAGGTGTGGGCCCTCAGGCCGCAGCCCAGACCTAAGAAGTCAGGATCTGCATTTTTAACAAGGCTCCCGGTGCACATGAAGTGAGTCTCCTCTGACACTCTGCTGGGGGTTTAAGTTGGTACAGCCGTCCACTGGGCATCTGAGGACATGCTAGACTTTAAAATGCATGTGCACACGTATCTATATCTGTATGTCCATTGATTAGGAAGTCATCTTGTGGGAATCGATCACATGGAAAGACATGAAGAAATGTGTTTATAGATGCTCATTGTGGCTTTTTTTTTTGTTGGTCTTGAGTTTATGCTGAAAACTGGAGAAACCTCAGTGCCCATTATTAGGCGGTGTGCCAGAATGGCAGCACACCGTGGTGCTGTTCACGGTGGTGGTGCATTTGTGTGCCCCTTACCATGGAAACGTGAACATGAGAAAAAAAAAGTACACTGCTGCGTACTTATCTGTTTGTAGATTTGCCACAGAGAGTGACAGGAGAATTTCAGTTGACTTCATTTTCTTTGTACTTTTCTGTATGGCTTTAGTTTTCTAGAATGAGCTCATATCATTTTAAATAGAAAAAAACCCAAAGCTGTGAAAAAATTTTGGACTATCTACTGTTGAAAGACATTGTGCTAAATATTATGGGCAACCAGACAGTCCTCGTTTATGGTTTTTTTACTCTTTGGAGTCGGGGTGGGGAGAGAAAATGAAGGCAGGTAGCTCTGTCCAAGGTACACGCTCGTGTGCTGTGAGATGTCTGAGCACAGTTCACACGTGTCCCGGGGACGCTGGTGGTGGAGGGCTGGGGAGGGCAGACTTGAGGGGTGAGGCAGGCCCTGGTTGTAGGGTGATGAGGAGTCCCTGTCCTGGGAGAGGAGATGGCAGGAGCACAGGCGTAATCAGTGAGTATTGGGTACTGAGCTTGGCAAGGAGTGCAGGGTTTATCAGTGATCATGGGGCTAAAGCTGGAGGGGTCAGTTAAGTGGTGCCCAGGGAATTGGACTGGCTGTTCTGTGGTCACCCTAGTGAGTAGCTACAGCAGTGCTGAATCGGGGTTACCATCCCATGCTCGGGGCAGAGCGAGAGCTCCAGATGGATCTGTCCAGCACAGGGCTTGACAGCCCACCACAGCTTTATAGAAACACAGCCATGCCTTCCTGTTTACATGTCATCTCTGGCCACTTTCAGCCTTCAGCGGCTGAGTTTGAGTGGCTGTGACAGACCCTGTGGTCAGTAAGCCTGAACTGTTTACTCCCTGGCTCTTCAAAAAAATTTACAACCCCTGGACTAAAGGATTAAGTTGAAATTGTATCAGTGGGCTGAGGGCAATTGAGAAGTGCCAGACACCTCACCCAGAGCTGCTCAGATGAAGACAGTAGACATCACCCTGACCACATGACACATTTGGAATTGGTGTCAGTTTATGGTGTGAACGAAGGGAAAGAGAGCAAGCCCTGGGGCCACAGCACACTTGGGAGTGTTCAGAGCTGGGATTTCTGAAGCAGTGAGTGCTCACCAAGGCAGAGAAGGGACCCGAACTGGACCAAGGGCAGAAGTCTGGGAGGTCGCTTTGGTTGGGTCTAAAGAGACAGACAGAAGAACTAAAGAAGGACAGAGGCCAGAAAGCAGGGAGTGGAAAAGCCTTGAAAATTTTGGTTGGCTAATGCTTGATGAGGTAGAAATCATGTATCTGGTTTAACATGCTCAGTGCACTGTGTTTTAAAAAAAAAAAAACAGATTTCTTCTGTATAGCACAGGGAGCTATATTCAATATCCTATGATAACCTTTAATGAAAAAGAATATGAGAACGAATATATGTATGTATGTATACACATGACTGGGACATTGTGCTGTACACCAGAAATGGACACGTTGTAACTGACTGTAGTTCATTAAAAAATAGTTAAAAAGAAAATAGTAAAGAGATGTTTGTGGTTAAAAATGCAGTGTCATTCTTATTTTGTTTTTAAATTCAGATGATGGAGCAGCTGCGTCCCCTGACCTTGGGGACATGTCTCCTGAAGGCCTGCAGCCCCCAATGATCCTCTTACAGCAGTCACTGGCCTCGGCCACCCAGCTGTCTCTGGTGAGGCCATATTTGACAAACAGGAGCTTGAGGTACAGTCAGTAGTAGCCTTGGCAGTTTTTATCCAGCACACGAGATTGTCAACTTTTTTTTTTTTTTTTGGTAGATGTGTAGGTAGATTTCCTTAAGGATATAGTCTGAATTTTAAATATGCCAAAATAATTCTTATGACTAGGTAGGTTTTAAGCATGATTGTCATAGAATGTTATAATACTGGTTAAAGAATGAATGAGTTAAATTTTAATCTTATTTTGAATTTCTGTGAATTATTTGGAAAGGTCAGCTGGATTCAGCATGGGTTCATTGCTCAAGTGTTCTTGGAGGAATCTTTTCCCAGGAAACAGTGTCATTGAAAGAGCCCCGTGAAGCCTAGGAAGATGGCTCTTGCTGGATTGTTTCACTTACGCCAGAGACTTTCCTAAGCCTGCTCTGTTGAAGCCAGGCGCTCAGGTTCCAAGCACGTGCTGCACCGCATACTCGGGGGTGGACTGTGGGCATCTTCTCACTGAAGAGAGGACATCAGACCAGGTCTAGTCATAATGGGAACTTCCATGGCCCACCACATGGAGAACTAGATTTTTTTTTATTTTTAAATCCTTCTTGCTGTGCAGTACATCAGAAATTCTGGACAAAACATCAAAGACAAAAATTAAACCTTGAGGGCTCAATTTGGCAGGCAGAAAACACCTTAGTAGAGATCCGCAGAGACCAAGACCCTGCGTGGAGCCAGGATCCAGAGTGAGGAAGTGGCGGGTGCAGAGGGAGAAGGCGGGAAATTCTGGGCACGGGGGCAGCTGGGGAGGAGGGTGCAGGGCCTTCTGTGACCCCCACCAAGTGCCAGCTGCTCGTTAGGTCTGAACACCTGAGGTGAGAGGCCGGTTAAAGTCACCCAAGCCCCTGCTGGGTGTTTTTTCCTGTCCTGCTCTCTTGTTCTTTTCTGAGACTGCTGCTGTCATCTGGGGATTGCTAGTGAGTTTCTGTTTTGAGTGTCTTGGTTAATCAGCTTGGTTCGCTGTAAAGAGCTGTTTTAAAGGTCAGGTGTGCGGCTTCATCGGGTCTTATCTGCTGTAACCCGTCCAAGGAATCCTTTATACTTTCAGATCTCATGTTTCCGTTTGGTTCCTGTGTTACAGTTTTACAGGTCTCCTGACGGTCCTCATCTCTTCACCCTTTGTGTCACTTAAAACACATATCATCCTTGATACCTGTACATCTTTAAACATACGTCTGATTGCTATATTAAATTTCTTATTTGCTAATTCTGACACTTGGGCCACTCATTGGTCTGCTACTGATCGGTTTGTTCTGCTGGTCATAGTCAGTTACTGGTTCTACTTCTACACACGTCTAAACAACGTTGCTGTGTGCTGGGTGGCTTGGGTATTACGCTGTGTGGCCTCTGGGCTCTGTCACGTCCTCTGGAGAACACGGAGCTTTATTTTTGCAGACAGTTCAGTGCCTGGCAGTTTTCCTCAGTCCTTCGAGGCTTGATTCTAGACTTTTTGGTGATAGTTTATTTTTGTTTTGCCCTCAGTCCTGGTTCCTGGTCTCTAATTCTACAGGATTTATAATGTCTTCTTAGGTTTCAGTGGAAACCTCTACATCATGACCTCTGCGCTCAAACGTGGTTGGACTGGGACCTCGTGCCGTCTCCCTAGCCCTGGGCCTGCCCGCAGTTCCTTTGTGCTGGGCTCAGCTTTGTGGTCAGCCAAGGAGTCGCGGGTAGTCTGCCCGTGCACTTCGTGGTCCTTCTGCACCCTGCTTGCTCCGGCAGGCCCCTGACTGCAGTCCAGGAGCGCCGCCCCTGTCACGACTTGCCCAGGACCTCCCTGTTGTCAGGGTCACACCTGTCCCTGTTTTCTCCAGGGCCTGCCTTCAAATGTTTTTTAAAAATACTCTGTCCAGAATTCACAAATGTTATCAGCAGAGGCTTAGTCTAGTCTGCTTCTTACTGCCAGAACTGGAACTCCTAGCTTGAACTGGTTCTGAATTACAAGCTTTTAGGATGGAGCCTGTCACTTCTGAGTTATTCAGACTTCACAGCAAAACCCTAGGATTCTGACCCTTCCTAAGCACTGGAAGGCTCAATGATGTCTTCTGTTTCTCCCTAATTCCTTCCTCACGTGGTCAGTTTAAAACAAACAGCGAGCCTAAGCACTATGAGAAGTAGAATGGATGAGCAGGGAGTTTCAGGTGGTTCAGGGAGGGGTGAGGCGTCCCAATGAAGGCAGTCACCAGCTGCAGGCCCTGGTGATGCGTGCACTCATCAAATCATTGCAATTTGCTTCCCAACATTCTTTAGTCCCCTTATTTTTTTATACCATGTTTAATCCCCAGAGAGGTTGTGTTACTCCTCAGTAGGTGGGGGTTGATTTGGTGGCACATGTGGTGGCTCTGTGCTGTCTGTGACCTGTCCTACAGATGGAAGAGAGCAGGAGACTGTGGGCACAGCTTGGTCATGGGGAAGGGAGGGGTCCCCTTCTCCTGCCTCCTCGAGCCCCTCACTCTGCGTTCACTCCCTCAGCTTGTTGCCACTCAGAGCTCAGATTTCAGGGCTGTGAAATTTCCTTAACGGACATCGATATTTGGCTAAATTACTAGGTAGGTTCTTTGTCTGCCAAAGAAGCTTTTTAACCATCACAGTTTTCCTCTACCCATTCATCTAAAAATACCCAGTAGGACTGAGTATAGAAATACACTTCTGCACTGCAGTTGGGAGTGGTCGTCCGTAATTTCCATTTTCCTAGGCTCCCTGCTCCCCCCCAACTGATGGCCCTCGGCTCCGCTCCCGTTTGCCCAGGCCTGCCGCGCTGGCTGTGTGTCAGCGTTTGGCTGTGGAGTCCATGCATCTGGCGAGCCCCGTGTGTGAAGCCTGCAGCTCTATGACGCCTGTCCCCGTGCCGCACGTCCACCCCATCAGAGTGAAGAAGGACCAGCTGTTGCCGGGTCCTGCTCTGCCTGTTGTGATCCAGCTCATGGAAACGGGGTTCCCTAGAAGGAACATCAAGTTTGTACTCAACTCACCCACGGGCACCCCTGGGAATGCTGCTGGCTTGCCAGGTACTGCGTTTTCCACGGGGGTGTTCCAGCTTAAGGTGCCCATCTATATGTTTGTAGGCCTCCCGGGAAATGCGGCCATCAGAGGCCCATGCGCAGCTGGGCGTGTGGTCCTCACCATGGGGTGCCGTGTGTGCCTGCTCCTGGGCATGTAGGCCATGGTTGGGTCTCTGTTGGACAATGCTGACATGCAGGTCATGGATCTCTCGGATGCAGACGGGGTCTGAGGAGTGTTCAGACGAGGAGGTGGTGGAGGATGTGGATGACACGGCCTACGCTGTGGTCAGTGCCTCCCTCGTGCCATCTGTCCTGAGCTCTGATTTACTCCACACTGCCCCATGGGGCCCTTCTGGTTCTGTCCAGGCACATGGGGAGGCTCCTAACTTGCTACCTGGGTTTTCTGTGCCTTAATTACTTTAGCTTTTAAAACAGACCCTTGTTCCAACATCGAATGATGTTGGGTAGCCATGAGAGGAGACTGCTATTAAAAAATCTTTTTTTTTTTTAAATGGAGGTACTGGGGATTGAACCCAGGACCTCTAGGATGCTAAGCATGCACTCTACCTCTGAGCTATACCCTCCCTCTTAAAAATCATTATTTATATAACACATTGATCTTCTTATTTGAGTGAGTTGTTTCATGGGATTGCTTTGGAAATGCCTCAGAAATTTTCTATACTTTAAGGTTTTGAGGTTAGTTCTGCTTACTGTGCTGCTTGCCATTAATCTTGTAAAAATGAAGGATTTTACAGTGAAAACACAGCATAATATTTCACACTTTCTTTTTTAATGTTAGAGATTTCACATACTTCTTTAAGTAGGTTTATCTGGTTCACCATTTTTAGAAATGTGTTTCTCTTTTGTAGTCTACCGGTGCTGTCATAACCGAGACCCAGACTTAACGAAAAACGGGCTGATTTCCTGAGTAATGATGATTATGCTGTGTATGTGAGAAAGAATAATCAGGTGAGTAATTGTCTCAGGCTGGAGCCTGGCTGAGGTTTTCATTCAACAAATGTGTAAGCATCTCAGAAAATCAGAGACCTGGCAGAGGAGGGCATAGCAGCCAGCAGGGAGGCCTCTGTGTCTGGAGAGAGGACAGAGGAGCAGCAGAGTGGGGGGCCAGCACCACAGAACAAAAGGGGGCTTGTCCATAGTGACGTGGCACAGGGTCCTGTGCTTCTTGGTCATCCCCCTTTTGGATACTTTCACAGCCTGTTTTTGCTTTTGAGGGGAGACCAACGTAGTTAGGTTTATTTATTTATTTTATTTAATGGAGACACTGGGATTGAACCCAGGACCTTGTGCATGCTAAACACACACTCTGCCACTGAGTTATACACTCCTCCATCTTTTGTAAAAAATATCATTCTCATTGCCATCTAATTTCAAAAATTTAGTTATGTTTTTTCAACCTTAAATCCTTCATTTTCCTCCTTTAATTCTTTTGTTCTAGTCAGTACACTTCAGAGAACGTCCCAGAAGTCATCTCATTCTACCTGTTGATATGTCAATATGTATCCCATATAGATAAGGCTTTTATTTTTAATATAATGACCTTACAGTTTCCTAACATTGCCTGACAAAGTGAACAGTGATTCCTCACTGTCATCTCATAGCTAATGCTTGCTCAGATTTTCCCGGTTTTCTCAAAAACGGCTTTCTATAGTAATTCCTTTGAATTTTGATACTAACAAGATCATATACCGTACATTTGGGTGATAGGTCCCTGAAGTGTTTTTTAACCTAGAATAGTTCCTCCCTCCTTTTTTCCTTTTCATGCCATTCATTTGTGCTAAAACTACATTGACCCACAGCCTTCCTCCCTCTCCTCTGTGTCTCCTGTACATTCAGAGCGAGGGCTGCAAAGTGGTTGGGCTCAGGCTGCCCTGAGCAGGAATGTATTGTAGGTGCCAGCACACAGCGTTGCTGGTTTTCACCATCTATTCTCTGTTAATGTTGTTCATGTCGCCTTCTAGATCCGTCACAAACTTTGTCATCCCCCCCAAATTTATTAGCTGGAGTTGTGTCCTTTAAAAAAAAACTTTCTTATGAATTCTGGTCACTATAATATAGTTCATATAGGAAAGGCAAAATAGTGGCTGTTTTTTGTTTGCTTGCTTGCTTGCGTTACCAATTTTCAGAATGATGAATTGGTGCCTGGTACTTGTAAAGGTGACCAAGAACCTTTGTTTTGTCTATTATCATTATGATGAATTTATTGGCTATTATGGATTTGATGTGTTTTAGCCATTTTTCCTCTTGATCATGTGGGAACCCACTGATCTTTTTTTTGTTTTAATTTAAGTATAGTCTCTACAATGCTGTGTCAGTTTCTGGTGTGCAGCGTATTGTTTCAGTCACCCATGTACATTCTTTTCCTTTGCAGGTTACTACAAGATACTGAATGTAGTTCCCTGAGCTGTACAGTAGGACCTTGTTGTTCATCTATTTTAGTATCTGTGCTAGTAGTATTAGTATTAGTAGTTAGTACTTAGACTCCCAACTTACCCTCCCCACCCCCTTGCCCCTCTGGTAACCGTTTGAGCTGTTTGTATGTTCTTGAAATTCAGCCCTTATCATTTGCATCATTTGCAAATATTTTCTCCCATCCCGTAGGCTGTCTTTTTATTTTTGTTAGTTTCCTTTGTTGTACAAAAGCTTGTAAGTTTGATTAGGTTCCATTTGTTTATTTTTGCTTTTATTTCTATTGCTTTGGGAGACAGACCTAGGAAAACATTGCTACAATTTATGTCAGAGAATGTTTTACCTGTGTTCTCTTCTGGATTTTTATGGTGTCCTCTTTTATATTTAAGTCTTTAAGCCATTTTGAATTTATTTTTGTGTATGGTGTGAGGAAGTGTCCTAAATAACATCATTGATTTCCATGCTGCTGTCCAGTTTTCCTAACACCACTTGCTGAAGAGACTGTCTTTTCTCCATTGTATATTCTTGCCTCCTTTGTTGAAGATTAATTGACCCCGTAGGTTGTGGGCTCTCTAATTCTATTCCATTGACCCCTATGTGTGTTTTTATGCCAGTACCACACTGTTTTGGTTACTGTAGCTCTGTAGTATTGTCTGAAGTCTGGGAGGATTATTCCTTCAGCTTCATTCTTTTTGTTCCATGTTGCTTTGGCCATTGGGTCATTTGGGAGTCCATATAAAATTTAGGATTATTTGTTCTAGTTCTGTGGAAAATGTCCTGGGTAATTTGATAGGGGCACCATTAAATCTGTAGGTTGCTTTGGATAGTATGGCCATATTAACAATATTAATTTTTCCAATCCAAGAGCATAGGATATCTTTCCATTTCTTTAAATCATCTTTGATTGCCTTAATCAGTGTGTTGTAGTTTTCCACATATAAGTGTTTCACCTCCTTGGTTAGGTTTATTCCCAAGTTGTTTTGTCTTTGTTTTTCATGTGATTTTAAAAGAGACTTTTAAATTTTACTTTCCTTTTCGGATATTTCATTGTTAGTATAAAGAAATGCAGCTGACTTCTGTATGTTAATCTTGTATCCTGCTACCTTGCCAAATTCATTTATCAGCTTTAGTAGTTTTTGTGTGGAGCCATTAGTTTTTGACTGCTCCCTTGCTTTATGGCACACATGGACCTAGGCTCATGTTACGTATTTCCTCCCCCAGAGATCAAGACAGGCAGCTTTCTAAAGAGCCCTGGTTCTATGTATTGAGAAATGATTTTGAGATCATACTGGGTGCTAGAGGAACTTTCCTTAGAAATAGAATAATGCTACTTAAAATTGATCACTCATCTATACACTGGACTAGACTTTTTACATTTAATTTTAATTTTAGGTAGGAATGATGGCTAGATGCTGTTGAACAGATGAAGAAGTTTGTGAAGGGGATGTGGGCAAAATTATCAAATTGATAGAGGTGGATTACATGACCTCAGTGTGCAGTGTGGTTGGCAGCAGAAAGAAGCACTTCCTGGGTTAGGTACATTCACGTGGAACTTGTAGGTAAGAACATTCTTCATCTGCTTCTGAGTGAGATCTTTACAGTTCCCAGAAATGAATGCTAACTGTAGTTCATTTTTTATTGGAATCTCTAGGCTGTCCTCCACCAAGTTCTCCTCACATAAAGGCAAGATTGGTGGTAAAGTTGGTGTGAAAGCCTCAGTCTTGACACTGAAATACAAGTGGGGGTCCGTGACTCAGCAGAATGCGGGGCTTGGGAAAGGCCATGGTACCTAGGCAGGGAAGCACTGGGGGTTGGCTTCTCATCAACTGGTGTAAACTTGGGCAGGAAAAACAAGAATTAAGCAAAACCTTATGATATAAAAATAGTGTCCTTCTGCTTGTCAGTGCCCTCACGACCAGGAGCAGCCCTGCTGTTGAAAAGTCAGGTGTATTAACTCCCTGCAACATGGGAGAATGCACACCATGGAGAATGTGGTGTCTCCATAAGTGTGTGAATGTGACAAAGTCTAATGGGTTTGCACTGAGTATTTGGGGGAGATTTCAAGGAATTAGGGTAATTCTAAGAATGGATGTGTTAATAAATATTCCCTGGAGGGCAGAAATATTGAGTCAGGATGAGGTCATACCTGGCAGGGAAGCAGTCGGTCATACTCGCCAGGAGGGGACTGTGGTTGGGATTCGATTGGATGTGACTGGACATGTTAGAGTGGTTTTGTTTTCATCTCGATCTGTCACAGTCTCAGTCTGACCTTGTCTCATATTGGGGTTCTTGTTCTGTCAGTCCTTCTGCCAAATGGCCAGCTCCCTCAGTGTTTTTCTCTCTTTTTATTAATGCTGTATAAAAATTTAGGTCTGAGTTTAAGAAATGGGAATGTAGAAATGATGGGTGTTAAGACCTGGAAACACAGAATTCTCCTCAGTTTATATTTAATGTGATAGTGTTGAGATTTCAAATCACATGGCATACTAAGTCCATTTTAACAGTTGCAAGAAAAATTATTAAATACATGCGTGGTTTTGTTTTGCCTTTGAACACTTTCAGTGCCATTTTTGCTTTGTTTTGTTTCAGCCTTGTGGAGAGCTGTCTTTCTGCCAGATAGCTTAGATTAGAAATGACTGCAGTGGTGGTGCTTCCCCAGTGGGCAGGGATGTTAGAGTTTCTTAAATTACTTAATAACAAATGGCTTGTTTAACATTTTATTTTGGTTTAACATTTTGCTTCACTCAAGAGATTCTTAAAAGCTTTACAAATTAAAACAAAGATAAATTTCAAAAATAACAACTTGGTTTAGAAGTTAATGTTTTCAGTAGCTTTCACCAAAGGGCAAGAGATATCTTAACATTATTAATGTAATTTTTATTCCCTAAGATACTGAATGGAGTTTTTGGTTGGTGTAATTAAAAACAAGCAAATAAACCTTCAATAAGTGGAAGATTTCAAACAGATACAAAAGTCGAGATTATAGTACAATGAGCCTCCATGTGCCCATTACCTGACTTCAGCGGTTGTCAGCTCCTGGCCAAACTGTTCATCCATGGTCCCCTGCTTCCATTATTTTGAAGCTAATCCCTGATTGCCATCATGTGTTAGTTGATCCAGAAGTATCTTAGTGTGTTTCTCCTAGAGAGAAGTTCTCTTTGAACAACACAGAAAACTGTAATATAATATCATGTGGTTAGGTATAGCTTTAATTTTAATTTTCAGTTTTTATTTGTGAAAGAGATGTTCCAGACAATTTCTGTTGTGTCCTAGCTGTCAGTGCCAATGGGAAAGACGTTATTGTCAACTTCCCTCAGTCTCACTGAACTGGGCTCTCATCAGACATGGAGTTGGTACCCAGTGTCCATCCTGGCATCATGTGAGTTTTTATTTTTACATTGCTAGATTTGTTTGGGAGGAATGGCTTTCTCTGGAATCAAGTTTAACAAATGACCTCATCTTTTTCTTATTGACCAATGGCTATTTAAAAAATAGGTGTGATGGCTGTGAGATGTTTCCTATCATTGGATCTCAATTCAAATTCTGTGATGACTTTGATTTTTGTGAAATGTGTTTCAAAACCAGGAAACACAACACCAGGCATATATTTGGCAGAACAAATGAACCAGGTATGGTAGAATTATTACGTTTTCTTTCTACAGAATTTATTAGTGAGATAATTATTGTGCAAACAAAGTTACTTAATTTTGATCTTTAAAGCTCATACTTAAATGGTGAGCACTGTACTATGTGCACAGTGATACAGGAAACATGGTCCTACCCACCTGGTGAATTACTATTTTTTAACAAGCAATGAGGGGTGTTAGAATAATGGGGTGTTCACTTGTATTTCCATAAAGAAACAGTAAAAGGATCTCAGGAAACTAGTAAGTGTTTTGTTGGATGGGATGTGGAATTGGGGAGATGGAGAGGGAGTCTTTTTATTTGTGTGTCTTTTATTATTTATTTTATCACTATGGCAGAATATAGACAACATAAAATCTGCCAGTTCAGTCACTTTTAAGTGTATAATTAAGGGAATTTGCACACTAACACCACTATTTCTAAACTCTTTTCACCACTCCAAATTAGGAAGGGATCCATTAAGGAATAACTCCCCTTTCTTCCCTCTGCCAACCCCTGGCAACCTCTAATCTGCTTTCCACCTCTGAATTTGACAACCCTAGGTACCTCTTATAAGTGAAACCACTCAAAATTTGATTTTCTGTGTGTCTGACTTATTTCACTTTGCATTGTGTTTCCAGGGTTCATCCATGTCATAGCATGTGTCAGAACTTCATTTTTTTTTTTGTGGCTGAGTAACATTTCATTGTATGTATATACCACGTTCTGTTTATCCAGTCATATATTATGGAAATTTTGGTTGTTTGTACCTTTCAGCTCTTGTGAATAACATTGCTGTCAACATTGGTGTATGAATCTGTTTCAGTCCCCGTCTTCAAAACTAGGAGTGTAATTGCAGGGTCATTAGGTAGTTCTTTAACTTTGGAGAGGACTGCTAACATGTTTTTTTATAGTGGCTGCACCATTTAACATTTCTTTCAGCAATATATGAGGGTTCCAGTTTCTCCACATCCTCACCAACATTTGTTTCTTTTCTCTTCTCTTTTCTTTTCTTTCTTTCCTCCCTCTCCAATATAAAATCTGAATGGTCATATTAAAGACATATTACCTTTAATTGAAAAATCTACCCATGAAGAAAACTCCAGGTCCAGATGATTTCACCAGTGAATCTACTACAGAAGGATAATTATGACCAAATTGAATTCCAGGAATGCACAGTGTATGGCTTACTATTCATAAACCAATCAGTGTAGTTCACCACATTAGCCGAGTAAATCAGAAAACTCATGTCATTTCAATGGATGCAGAAAAAGCATTTAATAAAATTCAGCATCTGTTTGAGGAAAAAGTGTTAGCAAACTAGGACTAGAAGGGAATTTCTTTAACCTGATAGTCATTCTCAGTTAAATACCTACAGTAACCACGATACTGAAGAGATACTGAAAGCTTTCTTTCTGAGGTTGGGAATAAGACAGTAGCACCTGCATCTCCTCTGCTAATCACCACTGTATTGGAGTTCCCAGCAAGGAGAGTAAGGCAAAGGGAAGAGGGGGAAAAAACTATTCAGGTCCCCAGTTTTGCTAGTAGTCACTTATTAAACAGTGCAGATAAATCCATCATTGCAGAACATTCTGCTGGACAGCACTGTTTGAGATAATGCAGATTCAATCAAAACCCCGGCATGAGTTTGTTTATTTTGGTGAATTTGATGAGCTGATTCTAAAACATAGATGGACACACAAAAGGCTAAGGGTAGGCAAAACATTCTTGAAGAAGAACAAAATTCTCTACTAGATATTTAAACTTCTGAATCTGTTATAATTTAGACAGTGTCTGGTTCTTAGGCAAAGACATAAGAAATCTAGGTAAGTCTGTATCCAGCAGATCAAAGAATCCAAAAACAGATCCAGGCATGTGTGGGTATATGATTTATGATAAAGATGACATTACAGGACATTGGGGAAAATTTGGTTCCTACTTAATTGGATGTCTGTTCTGGAAAAAGTGAAACTTGATTGCTATCACAAACACAGAAATCAGATCTAAGAGCATTGCCTGTCTCCAGGTGTGAATGGTAAAACTGAACTTTTGGAAGATAACATAGAATTTCTTCATGACTTTGATATAAGGAAAGATTTCTTAAAACAGCAAAAGAACTAACTTTAAATCAAAAGTTGGTAAAATTAAGAGATCACAATCATAAAAAAATAAGAGAGTGAAGGTGCAAAGCATCTGTAATCAATAAGGGCTTACATCCAAAATATGTTAAAAATAGGCTTTTTAAAAAATGTAGAAATTTGTACGAAAAAGACTCTCTTCATAGAAAAGTGGAAAAACAATCTGGGCATTTCACACAAGTGGCCAGTAAATAAATGAAAAGGTGCTCACAGTCATCAGGAAAACACATTAAAATCACAATGGAGTACCAATACACTGTTGTGGTTGAAATTAGAGATACTGATGATTCCAGGTGTTGGTGAAGGAATGGAGTGGAGCACAGGGAATTTTCATAAACTGCTAGGGAAAAATTAGATAAAAAACAAACAAACAAAAATAGGACAGCATCTCTGTATATGCAGAAAGACGTATAACAAAAATCTTCCCAGTGGCAGTATTCTTAATAGCTCTGAACTGGAAATAATGCAATGTCAGT
This sequence comes from Camelus ferus, assembly GCF_009834535.1. NCBI lineage: Eukaryota > Metazoa > Chordata > Mammalia > Artiodactyla > Camelidae > Camelus > Camelus ferus. The sequence goes on from NC_045701.1 coordinate 558,069, forward strand.
CAAAAGAAGAATGGATAAATAAATCATCACCTCTTCATAAAGTGGGGTACTATAAAATAATGATAATGAACAAACTGTAGTTTGTTTAAGAAAATTCACTTACATAATGTTAAAACTAATCTGATTATGGAGGTCAGGATGCTAGTGACTTTTAGGGGAGAGAGAATTCAGCATTGACTTGAGGGGTTGTGGGCCGGTGGTGGGGTGGTTCTGGGAAGACGGCAGTTTTTATTATTCCTGCCTGACAAGTTCAGTTGATGATAATTGTTTAAGCTGTATTCTAATTTCTGTATTTTTATATATATAACAAACAAGTTTAAACATAGAATTTAATAATGGCACTGATAATAGAAATCAAAATTAATTTTTTTTAAAAAGTGGTTATTATGTGCCGGGTTCTATTCTGCGTGTCTACTTGTGGTATCTCATTTAAACATTGTGACAGACCTAAGGGACTGAGGTTAGTGTAATAACACCTCTGCTGGAGGCAGGGAAACTAGGGCCCAGAGTGGCTGTCTTTACGACGCAGTGCCTTAGTCTTTTTACTGTTTATTTCTGAGTTGTTTGTATATCAAGGACCTCAGTTCTTTTCATATATATTTTTATTTATTTATATTCCTTCCCAGTTTTCTTTTGTTTTTAACATGCAGATTTAAACATACACCCCCCCACCCCTGCACCAATTATTTGACATTTAGATTTCCAGTTGTTTGCTATTGCAAACAGTACCAGGTTATATATTGTTTCCTAACTGTCTTTGTGCACAGCATCTACTATTTCATTCAGATATAATCCACCCCCCCTTTTAAACTGAACAGAGTTGCTCCACATAATTGAGTTAACTGAATGTATTTTAAATTCTGATTAATGAATTGTTTAGACAAGTTACCCCATTTGCCATGAAGATGTGGTCCTTTTACATGTTCAGCAGATGTATATCAGTCATACACTCTGGGTCAGTTAAGGGCCTTGTGCTGTGAAGAAGGGGACGGAGGCCGAGGTCTAAAAGCAGAGCTAACGCAGGTGATGTGCACGTGTAAGCGGGGGTGAAGACTTGAGATTTGCACTTTAGAAAGGCCACTGTAGCCATCTCACTGAAGAAATACAGAATTGCAGATGGGCAAGGTAAAGACAGAGTGAGCTGTTAGGGATCTGTTGCAGTTGTCTGCGTGCGGCATAGGGTGACGGAGGCCGGAAGGAGAGGTGGCATCCGAGTGTTCTGCAGGAGGTGGGGTCAGCAAGGCGGGGCTGTTACTTGCGTGAGGTGGTCTGTGGACGAAAAGAGCTCTACTGTGACTCCCAGAGCCTTGGTTCTGATTGACTCATGGGAGACAGTGGCATTCGCTGTGGGAGAATATAGAAGTGGAACTTCTATTTTGGGGGGAGTTGAGCTTTGTTGTCTTTAGTTTGCAGAATCCGTGCGACACTCAGGTAGAGGTTGTACGCTCCACAAGAAGGGCGCTCGTCTCTTCGTCGTGACTGAACTGTCAGTGCGGTGACTGCAGCAGATGTTAAGCTGGCTGTCAACGCCAGAGCTGTTCTCGGTACTTTACACGTAGTAAAGTACTCAACCTTCACCACAGCTGTTTGAGGTACATATTATTATCATTACCAGGACATTAGGTGTGCAAGGCCACCCAGCTGGTGGAGTGTGGAGCTGAAATTCCAAGCTGCAGCAGCCTGGCTAACAGTCTGTGCTCTTCACTTTTCCACCAGTGCTGGTGTGTGTTTTGAAACAAGTCGGCTTGAGAAAGAGTACCATGGTGCTGACCAGTGTGGTGAGAGTTCGCTGGTTTACTTAAAAAAAACAAACAAACAGGTATTCTGGGCCAGTGTTGGTTGACCAGGGTTTTATGCTTTGCCTTCTGGCTTTAGTTTGCTATTGAAAGTTTTGTTGACTGTAAGAAGAAAAGTCTTTCTCTTTTCTTAAGGAAAAAGTAACTTTTGTTTGTTAGCTAGCAAGTACTTTTATGGACCAAAATGTTACTTTTCCATGTCTTCCATGAAAAATCATGACCATGGTCTCAGCCTACCTGCGAAATAGTTATTGATTGTTCATTTTGTGGCAGGCTTGCCTGATCTAGGTTCTCTTGGGACTGTGTAAGAAGCATCCAGAGGAATACAGCAGCCTGTGAATTTGTTTCCATGTATTGTGTGCTCAGCCTTTAATTACCTGTATCAGTGGTGAGCACCATTAGGACGAATTTCTCACCTGCTTCGGAGGATGCTGGGGGGACTGATTGCCGTACACCTGGCAGGTGCAAAGCGGAGCCTCAGCAGTGCTCCTCTGAACTGATTTCTAAAGAGCTGCCCCACTGGACAGGCCTGGTGCGGGCATTCAGAGATTACTTTTGCAATTTACGGTTCTCAACTGATGAAAACCTCATATGTGAAAATGAGTATTAAAGGTTGTTTCCATTGCTTTACAAAAAGATGTGTTTTAAGATTTTCTCTTAAAACAGATTTATAGATGCTCATTTTAAGCACTACTGGATTCTATACCATTTAACGTACAACAGTTGTGTTGAGTATCATATCCTTGTTGGTAGTATTTAAGGTTTTTAATATAATTGAACATCCTAAAGTTCTTAATTTAAAGAACTATCAAATAGGTCAGAAGGTACAAACATTAGGATATGTTTGCACCCTTTAAGTCTCACTTACTATCTTCTTGTAGGAGGAGAGACTTCAGCATGCAAACCTTCATCTGTTCGGCTTGCACCATCATTTTCATTCCATGCTGCTGGCCTTCAGATGGCTGCACAGATGCCCCATTCACATCAGTACAGTGACCATCGCCAGCCAGACATAAGTGACCAACAGGTTTCTGCCTTATCTTATCCTGATCAGGTTCAGCAACTTCTAACTAACCAGGTAAGTTTACGATGTATCAGAAATGATTTGTTGGGATGGTCATTTATTCCTTAAAATGGCGTAATAGAAAACAGGCAAATACCTTAATGGTTTTCAGTTTTACATGTCACATGGGACTTCAGATGAACAAAATACAATGTTAAGAAGTTTGCATTAAAATTTTTGTTGTTTTTTCTCTTTCCCCTGTGTTTTTCACTTTAATTAAAAAACACATATAAACAAGCACATTCTCCCATTTTGCAATAAGGGGGGAAGTTATTTCTAAAGGATATTAGTTAAAGAAACTGAAAGCTTATTTTTAGGGAAAGAAGGTTAAGTAGAAAAATATAAGTTACAGGAAAACAAGTCAGATTCCACTATTGCAAACTTATGGAGCTGATTTTATGCTGTTATAAACTACTTTATACACATACCTACAAATAAACGTGAAACTCCTTAAAATTAACGTAAATTAGTTACTCTGCTCATTCTAATATTCAGACTAGAGGTTAAGTAATTTTTCTTAAGAATAGTATACAGTGAATAAATGCTGAACCCTCTTGACATACATACATATGTGCATATGCGTATGTATTTTTAATATCTTCCTGAATTAACTGCATCTACTATGTTGATTTTTGGTTTGGGAAGAATTTTTTTTTACTAGCTATAGTTGTGGTAAAGTTTCTTTCCCCCTGAGGCTGAGTGTGTGATGAGCACTGAAAGTGGCTGTTTTTCCATGTACTTAGGAATTTGGTTTGCCACTGTTTATTTAGGTCTTTTAATATGATCAAAAACTTGGAAAATTTCAGAGTGTTTCTTTTACTGGATTATTTGAGGGAAATTAGTTTTTCCTAACTTAATATGTGGTTTTAATAAGCTATTGGCTACAGTTAAGTAAAGCCATTATTTGAGGACACCCTTGTATGTATTAAAATAAAATATTGTCAATAGTTGACCTGATTCTACATTTATAAAATGTATTACAGTGTGTGAGTAACATTCACAATAAAATAGTAAGATAAATTATGACAGGACTTAAGAATTCTTTTATGCAGTAAATTGAGGAATTGTATGTTTGAGAATTAGAGTAGTTGGTCAAAACTGGAAAGTGTGTGTGTACCAGAAGAAAATTCTCTGGACTTCCACACAGTAGTAATAGCATAATGATCCATCTGCACTGTACTTGTAAGAAGCAAGTATGTTTGGATTCATTTTCCTGCTTGTTCAGAAGCAGCCTATCAGGCAGGCTGCCTGTTTTTAATCTGTTTTACAGCTGAAGGGACTGAGCTCCCATTTGTGATCTCTCTAAGTATATAGGTAGTAACTCTGGGGTCCAGCTCAGGCTTCTTTCTTTTTAGATACAGTGCTCTCTCCGCTCTAACACCCGGCATGTGCAAAGGACTAGGAAAAACCCAGTCCTTTAAAGTTATTTTTATGGTAGTATTATTGTAGTAGATCATCTAGTTAGCTAGCAAAGTACCTATTTTTAGATACAACTAACATCTTATTTGTGGATTATTTTCAAATAAGAGATAAGTTAATTTAGTATCCATTTTAAGCTGTAAAATATTTTTAGATTCATATTGTGTAAAAAAAAAGTCTTTAAGTAATAATATTCAGCCAGATATTTTTGCCAAACTCCAGAAGTTTCTGAACTGAAGGCAGTCAGATTAAAAGCTTTCTTCTAACTGAAGTGTAAAACACTGAAACTGTGCGCCTGATGTGGCCTGGTCTACCAGACATGGGTTCCAGATCTTGACTCATGATCTAGTTGTGTGACCTGAGTCAGGCCGCATGGACTCTTCTCTCTGTTCCTTGAATGTAAGGTTGGACTGGACTTGACATCCCCCTCACCCAATTGCCTTCTAGCTCTAAAGTTTGGTAATTTCATTATTTGATTTCCACTGTTTCTTGTCAATCATCCTATCAGTGTCTTTTCAATAAGGTTTATTGTACAAGTAAATTGAAATGAGCTTACTTGAACATTTCATTTCTGGTAATTAATCTTTCTAATATGAGTGTGTTTCATATAAATTGAAACACAGTTTTGTTCAAAAGATAAATGTAGTAAAAGTGTAGAAAAGTGTGGTTACTGTTTGGAATGCTGAGCCTGTTTGGGCTATTACTGTTTTCACGGCACCTTTCATGGTTCTTAAACTGTGTGTTCTGCATGTGTGTTGTGTATGCTGTTCAGCTTTATTAATAGGTCTCAAGATAGCAAGAATGGCAGGATGTAGTGTTTCTTACTCTTTACTATATATAAAAATATGAGGTAAATGTAAATAAAATGGATGGAATAGGTATTATTAAACTAGGAAACTACTTTTTAATGAAGTCCTGGCACTTACACTATGGAATCTTTTCAGGAAAAAAGATTGTTTTAGCTCTTGTAACTGATCTAAGCAGGAGGTGAGAACTACTGCCTTTTTTTTTTTTTTTTTTTTGGTCTTTGTGATCTGTGTCTTCACACGGAAAGGTCAGGAGATTTAGAGCCTTGGGGGTGTGGCTGTTTTGGGCTACCAGAGCCAGATAGCTGAGGCAGCTGGATGATTATCTCAGCAGCAATCTCTTTTGCAGGGAGGACATTGAGCAGCAGTGTGGAGGGGAGCTCACTATCTGCAGCAGCTTGGTGAGCTCCTGGGTCCTCTGAACCACTGGGTTTTTTCACCCAGCTGGGGAAGGGAAGAAGGGAGCTTGTTACATTACATTCTCCTGACTTTGTGACTGTGGAAGTTTGAAGTGGACAAAGCATCAGATGCTTAGGGCTGGTTTGAGTTTGAGTATAAATTTGTAACAGTGTATTTGGAAAAATTATTTTCTAATTCTGGATTTGTGATTATGGCATTACAATAGTGAAAAACAGAAAATTTGATTACCTAACATGAAATCACAGTGAAAGTTAGTGAAAAAAGTATTGTTTAGTTTGTAGGAATTAATTTGTTCTTCCCATGTGTTTTGAGCATCTACTCTGTACAAGGGATTATTGGAAGCACTGAAGTACAGTCTGATCCAAAGGCCAATTTTTTGTGGATGGAATGCATCTGGTTTATATATACATATGTTCCTGAAATAGTAACTTCTGTTGCCAAAAGTATGTAAGAAAAGTAAGATATTTAGAATTAGCTAATTGACTCGGCCTTGTACGTGGCTTGGCCAGTTGTGAAAAGGTTAGCAGTGTCATGACATGCCAAGTGCACAGTGCACGCTTACACACTGTGTGCATAAAAATGTGGTAGTCAGAATTACTTTCATAGACAACTTCAGGTCTGTGCAGTACATTAAAAAATCTCTTTTGATTGTGTGATTTTGGTGTTTTAATTGAGCATAGTTACTCCTGGAAAGATGTAGCCATTGGTTCATTTTCCAGTGTTTGAAATACCAGTGGAGTTGTAAGTGGGCAAGTTGAAAACTTAAACATATTTATAGTTTTGAACATAACTGATTTTAATAAATGCATATGTTTATTTTATTGGTACATATTATGCATGGCTCAATTATTTTGCCCAACAAATAGCCTAAAAATGATTCTGCCAAGAAGCTAGAATAGACTCCTAAAATTAATAGGGAGCCCCTGGCCCAGTGCTGTGATTCAGAGCGTGGGGTTGGGTGTGAGACTGCCTTAGTTCTCTTCTCATCTGTATTATTTTACTGGCTCTAGGACCTTGGTCAAGTAACATTACCTCAGGAACACAGGTTTCTCATTTGTAAAATGGTGACAGGAACATTACTTATTTTCATGAGATTGTTGAGAAGATTACATGAAAGATGTAAACGTATGCATGCCCAAAATACAGTGTATAGCAAACACTTGCTGCTACAGTTATTATTTTATTAACTACTTAAGTAATTCATTTGTTTCTAATGATAGTTATACCTTCTGTCAACGCTTACTACAGTGGTAATGAAGTATTTCACTGGTTGAGATTTTGTGAAACCTCACAGTGAGGCTGCACTCCAGTAATCCAAGAAGGGTCTTGCCGAGAACATTACCTGCTTGAAAACAATGCCAGTGCTTAAAAAATAGGAAAGGAAATAGATTATGAGAACCCTGTTTCATTACCTTAAATGCTTACAGCTTCATTTGCATGAAAATAATTGACTTGCTTATACTGATATTGTCTGTTCCTTCAGTCTCCAAGGACTGGTATGAGAGCCAAATATTCTGTGAACCTAGTTGTACCTGTTTATATTTAAAAAAAATAAAACAATATTTATTTAAAAAATTAATTCAGATTATCTTAGTAAGTCTTACTATATTTTCAGACAAATAGTTATAATCACTGTTTGTCCCCTTAAAACCTATTTGGAACTTTGAGAAGGAGAGATCTTGGGGAAAGATAATTATTAACTGAATACAATAATTCAGTGAATTTACTATCTGGGTAACAATGTTTAGAATTTGAGTATAGATGCAGAGGAGACTAATGTTAAGATTGGTTTGATCACTGCTGTGGTCCCTCCATCTTCTCATGCTGCTGGGATGGTGATTCTTTTCTGTTGCATCCATTGTTACCTCTACCCTCCTCTCTTCTTTTTTGTTAGTGTGAGTTAACTTGGTTAATTTTCCCAAGACTCCAGACATTTCTGTGAGGCCTTAGTGTGATGTGTTTGCTTTCTCTCTGCCCCTCGAATTGACCAGAGTGTCCTTTGAAAGGGGCTGCATCAGGGGCTCCTGGCTCAGTAGATTTTGCTGGTATAAATGTCTGTAAGAGAGCTAGACAGAAATCCAAGGGTGGCTAGTGGTAGGGACTGTAGGTACCCTGATGTAATTAATTGGTTTTGAGGATCAGGATCTCTTGGCTGCAAGAAGCCCCACTGGGAACCCCTTTACTGAGGCTTGCCACGTGGCAGAGTCTGGTGGGAACAACAATCCAGCATCATTGGCGTGCTAGTTGCAGCGTCCCTGGGTGTGCTTGTGTATGGAGGACATTCGTGTTCCTGCTCCAGCCCCCGTCTAGCAGGAAGCTCACAGTTGTACTCTGACTGCTTACTGGTTGGCGAAAGACATGGTTTAGCATTGCACTGGGAGTACGGCTGAAATGGGTTTTTTAAAAGAAAGTTTCATTAGCTTTAAGGTGTCCTCTGGAACTTATTTGTGGTTAGCTCTTAGTAATAATCAGAAGTAGAGATACTGGTATTGTGGATTCATTTGTTTATTCAACAGATATTTATTGAAGAACCTACTGTGTGCCAGGCACCGTTGTAGGCAAAGGTAATACAACATTGAACAAAATCCATGTGCCACACAGAGTTTTATTTGTACTGGAAGGAGAACAAACCAAAACCAGTAAATGAGCAAATGTATACTAGCATGTCAGGTGGTGATAACTCAGCAGGGCGGGGGCGAAGGGAACAGTGGAGGGCAAGCCCAGATGCGTCAGGTGGAGGGCATGCTTTACTCAGTTATGCTAAAGAGTGAGTGCAGATTTCAGCCTTGCTTATATTATAGGCAGATGCTTGTTGGAGGGCAGGCTCTGGGGGTGTTGGGAGCTGCACTTCTGCAGCACCAAACTCCATCTCTGCCCTGTGACCAGCTTGCTTCATGGTGCAAGCTGGGTCCTAAAATCTTGTCTTAGGAGGCTGGAAGATGAGTTAGTCTTTGCCTGCTGTGAACCAGGTCAGGCTTAGGAATAATTCAGAAGTTCTTCCTCGGCTAATTGTATGGTGGAGAAGCCCTCTTGGGCAGCATATCATGCATGTCTCCTGAACCAGGGGTATGTCTATAATGCTGTTGTTTAATTTGGGGAACAGAACTGAAGCCTTGGGCAGCTGGGCACATTATCTTCTCATTTCATTTATTTTTCTGGTGGTTGTCTTCATTGGATTCCAGTTAAAAGAGATAACTGAAACTTCTAATGTAGATGTCTTTTTTTAATAATTCATATACACAGGTTACAAAAGAGGGAATTCATGCCAGTACAGTATAGTTAAAGTGCTAGTCTTTTCTGTCTATTTAAGGTGATGCCTGATATTGTCATGTTACAGAGGCGGATGCCCCAAACCTTCCGTGATCCAGCTACTGCTCCCCTGAGAAAGCTTTCTGTTGACTTGATCAAAACATATAAGCATATTAGTGAGGTAAGACTATTGATTTGTTATAACACCATCTACCCTGCAATAGAGTAGGGGAAAGAAGTTATTTTGTGATGTATTTAAACATACTAAAATTTTTTACTCCCAATGATTTGTCATATTGATGACTATTATGAAGACTGGTAAGTTAATGACTTATAGATAGTATAATTACGTAACAGAAAGAAGACATATTAACATGGACTACAGAAAATTAAGATAATTGTGGATAACTTTCCTTCTTTTTCAAAATGTTTAATATAGGCTGAGTTATCACTTCTATAATAACTCCTCTTCAAAACAAAGGGGAAGAGAGGGAATAATGACACTGGAAAAGCCTGAATATGTTAGAATTTTGCTTGAATTTTCATTTACCTGTTTCTCCTATTGCTGTGGATGTCAGGAAGCTCTGAGATGTATTTAGTACCCAGGTAACAGGCATCTGGCCTAGTTTATCTATATAATTTTCTTTTTAAATTGATATGTGTTTTTATCTGTATCTTTTCATTGTAAGATATCCAAAAGCCTTTTTGGTGGAAGTAAGTATGATTAAAAAAAAAATGCACTTTGAATTACTCATCTTCCAACTTGACTCTTGCCTCCAAAAATTATTTTTCTGGTGTTGTCTTAGACCTCTGGCATGATTGTTACTTGCTTCTAACCGCAACTCTAGCTCTGTAATTAATTATTAAATGAGCTTTTCTGGAGAAGAGTGCCTGTGCTTTCTTTCCTTTTCTGGGGGGGGCTTACATCTTTTCACACTGAAGGCTTATCTTCTACCAGTGTTAGAGCCACTTATCTAAAAAGACGTTCTTATGTGTGTATAAATTTTATAATAGTTTGATGCCATTTAATGCCAGTATTTATGTTACTGTGGCATTGTGGCAAGATAAAATTGGAATGAATTCAATGAGGAACACTTCTAAATTGGATTTTGTACATAATTAATGTGTTATAAAAGATGTGCAAACCAGCTTTTGGTTATCTGAAAATATCTGATAAAATAGTTAACACTTTATTAATGTCAGTTTGTTAATATCTGATAAATTGTTAAACTGTTAACAGTAACTCTGTTGAAGCTTGTTTTTAACTGTTTTGCTACCTTGTAAACTAGAATTTTTGTGATGTTGCCCCTTGCAGTGTAATTTATAACTTCCTCAGTTAGTTACCAATCACTTGGACTATTGCCTAGTCCACCTATTATTTTTTACTAGTCTTAGAAACTATAAGCAAAACAGATATAAGGAAAATAACTCATTTTGTGATCAACCACAAGATTCATGGCCTTTAGTGTGTGTGGGATAGGTAGGGAGCATATCTGTTTCTCATTAATGTGTTGTTATAGGCTTAAAAACTGGGCATGTCTCAGAGGCCCCTTTTATATTAGTAAAACATCAGTTCATATACATTTAAACTTTCATTTTAAAACACTTTTGCCTTAGGATCAAATATAAAATTGGGATGGACTAGAAGGGGGCATGAAGGAACTTGAATATAAGGAGGATGAAAATGTTATTTTGTTTGGCATTTGTTGATTGCATCAACATGTGCAATTTTCCAAAATCCCTCATATGATACACTCTTGAGATCTATGCCATTTCACTGTATATAAATTATATCTTGGTTTAAAAAAATAAATGTAGATCAGGTCCTGTTACTCTTCTTGAATGGGAGGCGTTGCTCCAGTCACTTAACATCTATTTATAAAATGTATAAACTGTATAATTCTAAAGGGAATTTTACTGCAGAAAATTTCCCTGGTTATATATTAGTGTTATTCTGTAATTCAAATAGCAACTAAGGAAAATTCTTCATTTCATTTGTGTGTGTGTGTGTGTGTGTGTGTGTTAAAGAATAAAAATTCATCTATTTTCTACTGATAGCAGGTTTATCTCATATATACTCTTGATAAATGGTGTGCGCACGCCCCACACCCCCCCCCCCCAGTGATTTTAATGACACACTTAACACTGCGTATTCTCATTTCAGGTTTAATAAGCAAAAAAGAAGCGAAGACACCAACAAGGCCAGGGAGACGATTCCAGTCGTAAGAAGGAGCAGAAGGGTTTATAATGATGGTTATGATGATGATAACCATGATTATATTGTAAAAAACAGAGAGAAGTCGATGGATCATTGCAAAATTGACTCCTTGATAGGCAAAGGTTCCTTTGGACAGGTAATTTAATGGAAATGCTGAATTTTATAGTTAGAACATATTAGTGAATCATGTTGTTACATGTTTTTCTTAATAGTACACTTTTAATGTTTGTAAATAGATCTCAGCAACGGACATGTAAGTATTCGGATTATCATTGTTCTGTGAAGGTACTAATACTGCATCAGCTCTAAAAACTCCATGAGCAGTTTTTTTGTGGGGTTTTTTTGTTTTTTGGGTTTTTTAAACTTATTTTCTGAGGCTACCAGGTAGCTACTTCACTAAGTGACTGATAGATAGTATTGCCTCTTTCACAGGGGCTTTGGGGTCTGTGGGTGGTTCTTCATTATGTATGTTAGAGATAATTGCGTTCCTGTCTGATACTCCTCTTCAAAGAGAAAAACACTTACCATCTTCAGCTGGCCCAGCAGGTGCCCTCTCACTTTTTCAGAGGCTTGGACTGCCAGGGGCTGTGCCTTGACTTTGTCTCTCGGCTCCTCTTCTAACTACCAGCCTCCAAGTGGGCAGTCTTCAGGATGTCCTTCTCAGGCCCCACAGCACCATCATGGCTAAGGCTGTGACTGGTGGAGTTCTGATGGGCAGGACAACTTAGGCAGCATGGCTGCTTAGGAAAGTGAGGAAGGAACTCCAGGGGACCTGGTTTTTTCACTTCCTTCCTGGCCTCTTGTCTCTACCTACAACTCTCCTCTCCTCACTTGCACATCCTTCCAATACAGAGGACAAAACCCTAACTGCATCAGTGTCTTGCATCAGCCGAGCCCAGACTAAGCTGTCAGTCCTTCCTCCTTGCACTTCGTGAAGCTTTTCTTGGGCTGTGGCTTCCCCAGCTGTTCCCACTCCTAAATCCCCTGTCTCATTGGGTCGCAGAGCTGTTTTATTTAAGGTATGGTTTCCTGTTCGTCCCATTCTCCATTGCCTTGCAACTTTTCTGCAGTGAAGCAGTTATTAATTTTCAATCCAAATACTTCTGACTTTTTGACAAGTTTGGGGGGTTGTGTTTGTTTTTTCTTAAACTGTGGCACCTACATGTTCTTACTTATCTGTTCCTGCCCCTGTGAGAAACAAAATATGCCTCTATCACCCTGTGAGGAAACGTTTTCCTGTGTGAATCTGATCGTGTTTAGGACAGAAAGAATACTGTAAGCCACTAGCAGCCACAGGCTGAGACTAGGACACACCTAAGTGATGAAACCTGAAGGAGGTATGAACAAGGTTGTTAGCAGAGCTCTGCAGCTCTGGGGTGGCTCTGCCAGGCCCTGGTGTCACGTGTACAGTATGCCTGCCCCTTTCCATGATGTCAAGGAATTTTTGTAATTATACATAATTCAGGGCCTTTTCCCTTAATTCTAACCTCTTTCTTCTGAGTCAGGGGTTTCTCAGTGTTATGGGAGCCCTTCTGTATCAAAATATTACTTCTTGTCAGAAGCAGCTTCTACTTCTCTGTCAGAGCCTCTTAAGGAAACGTGTTTCTGAGGCCTACCGCTTACATAAGTAAGGCTGTGAATGCGCTGGGTGGAGTGATTTCTGTCTCCACCCTCAAAATCACACCGACGCTCTGGCAGTTGCCCCCAGCAGGGTGGCGTCTGCCTTCTGTGATGCCCACTGTGCAAGTCGGGGCCACACGGCTTGCTCTTTAGAACTTAGTTTTCCCTGGCACTTAACCTTCAAGCTCGCAGTGATCCTCCCCCTCCCCTTTACCTCTTCTCATACTCTGATTTCTAAGAGCACGCTAGCATCATATACTTGTGAAAATACAGGCCTGTTTGACATCAGGATTCATTTCCCCAGATGAGACTGATTGACGCCTTTCTCCTAGGCTGAAGTGTGTTCAGGGTCAGGGCCTGTCACTCGCCAAATAAATTCTTCCTTATTGACTTTGTCAGGCTTTCTCTAAATTCTCTGCCAGGTCCTTGTCAAATAAGCAGCTCCTTCATTTCTTAGGCCAGTGGTTATCAGTCCTGATTGCACATTGAAAATTTCCAGTGAGCTTTGGGGATGGGGGTTGGGGAGGGAGGACTGATGCCTAAGCTCCAGACTAATGAACTCAGAATCTCTCTGACTGAATTCTGGACATTGGCATCCTTGAAAACTGCCTATTGAATGTATAATTCAAGGTCAAAAATCATTGTTTTACCACTGAGCCAGTTAACTATTTGCATAGTCAGTAAATAGTTGGGGTCCTGTTAGTGGCCTTTGTCCTGGAGACCATTAGGATCTGGGCACTAAACTGCCACTCTTGATGTAGTCAGTATGGTCAGTGAAAGAGAAGAATATCAAAACCACTTGGTCATGGTCAGATGTTTACACGGGTCACCTCTGATTTAAAAGGCAGTAGGCAGTAGTTTATTTTAGAATTGGGTGAAACCAGAGATACTGCATTTTTTTATTTCAAGTTTGATTTCAACTAAACCATTTATGATCTGTCATTGACAATAACCTTGACTGATATGGATCTTGGACCGTGCATCCATTTTCTTCCTCTAATCCAGTGATGCTCACCCAAAACATTGGAATCACTTGGAGTTCTGCATGCATCTCCAGACTTTCTGAATATGCTAGAAAATGTGTCTAAAGCTATTATCTCTTCAGGCTGTATATAATATTACAAAAGTAAGAATATTTAATCAGGTATAGTGGTTATTTCTAATTTGTATAGATAAAGTTTTCTTTGTGTTTGTTTCCTAGTTTTTAATGTAAATTTCTTTGTCAACAGTGTGAAACTTGTTTAAATGAGTAAAGTTTAAAATGAGAGGTGTGCAGTCATTTGTTCATGAACACTTCAGTTTCCTTAGCATTAATTCTCATTTTAAAACTCAAAATCCTCTAATTATGGTATTTTAACTTATTTCCTGCTTATTTCAAAAAATTTTTTTAGTCTAAACTAATTCTCTTATATGCCGATGAAAATCTAATTTAAATTTAGAAAGTTATCTACATTTTTCAGGTGACTTACAAACTTTTAAATATCTCACATGGATACTTGGAATTTAAACCAGGTTTTTCTCTCATTAAAAGAATAGTCAGACATACAGTTTTATAATGTTATTTAGTAAGAAAGGTGGAAAACCAAAGCACTTGTCAACATTCATAATTTATTTTTGAAAGAGGAAAATAGTTATTCTAATTTTGTTAAGAAACTTATCTACCTTGTGGATGTTTAGAAATACTATAAGGATGCAAAAGAAATCCAATTGAAAAGATTGACTTAAGTGACAATAAAGTAGTGAATGGATGCTGTTGAATGGAAATGGACAGGAATCTCATATTTAGGAAGGTCATCAAAATGGGAATTAGATAAATGTATAATTAAGGTGAATTGTAAATTGTTGTTAATGAAGTAGATATTATTTATCTTTTTTCGCTTTTAGGTTGTGAAAGGCATGATGGTGTGGAGCAAGAATGGGCTGCCATTAAAATAATAAAGAACAAGAAGGCTTTTCTGGATCAAGCCCAGATAGAAGTGCGACTTCTTGAGCTCATGAGCAAACAGTGACACTGAAATGAGATACTACATAGGTAAACAGACAGACAGACAAAGCAGTGCGCCCTGACCCAGACCAAAGATTTGAGTTAATGGTTATTTTTGTATGATAATATGTTGATTTTATCTTAAAGTGATTGAATAAAAATCAGTTATTTCTGTTGGAGGGCATACAGATCTATATATGTTACTTGATCTGGCGGTAGTATTTTAAATCTTTAGGAATGGCATTCCAGGTGGTACATAGTCTAAAAACAAATAAGAATAGTCTCTCTCTCTCTTTTTTGCAAGCTTATGAGTGCCATTGGTTTGCTTTAATGATACATTAAACTCCAGAGATTTCTTTGTTAACTTTAATCGTTTCTAATACAGCTCAGAAATTAGAAGTGAGGTACTATGTTGTTAGTGATTATAGAACCATTTTTGGAATGTCTTCCTCAAGAAATAACAGCCACGATGTCTTGAACTTCTACCATATTCCTTGTGCTTTTCCTCCATTGTCTGCAATAGTCATAGCAGTCCTGTAAGGAAGGTGGTAGAATCCTTATACTGCAGATGGTCTCAAGGAGTAACATACCCAAGGTCCCAGGGCTCTGAAAACAAAAAAAAAAGGGACAGAAGAGTTATGAAAATAGTGACTTCTAGGGCCAATTGATACATGGGTAAACTATCTTCTAATTATATATTCTTTAATACTGTTTTTAATCAAATCTAAGATGCCAGTGATCGTCAGACATCAATATTTTATTTGATGACACTGAAATGAAATGCCACCAAGAAGAAACAAATTGCTGCCAATAAAAATAAGATGCTATAAATTTTAAGATCGAGACCTTAGGATCATTTAATTATGTAATTTTAAAAATAGGCATATATTAGCAACTCATGTTCAGAAATGCTGGCTGGTTTACCTGGTAACCATGAGGTTAAGTTTTATTAACAAACTCCTTTTTAATAAATTAGGAGAGGGCATTGTGGCCTCCAAGATGATAGAAACAAACACTGATGTTTAAAGATACATGGTCCCGTGACTCAGATTAGATTTCATATATGAAACACCTTCTTTCCTTATTGTTGCAATAAAATGAGCTTATCCTATTCATTTTCTTCCTTAGTGTCTTTATAGATCATCTGATACAGTCCATAGTAACAACATTTGCATTTGAACCCTTTTATCGTCTAATTCACTGAATGTTTGGTCTTCAGTGTTAGTTACAACTTAGTATAAACTGGGCACATTTCCATTCAATGGGTTAGAAGACCGGGAAGGACATTCTGAGGATGCTTGACTTATGATCTGAACATACCTCACCTCTTCTTCCTCTTCACTCTTGTGTTTTATTTTGAGTTTTTGCTTAAGTGGTAGACAAAATATTGATAGCATTACTATAACATTTTAATTTTGCCTTTTTGAAAGAAAACATGAAATGTTAGCTACTTGGTTATGTTACAATACTGGCTGTCATTTTTGTTTTTAATAAACTGACTTTAATGATCATTAATTGCATTAGTCATTACAGATACTCTTTTGGATGAATTTTTTAAACTTTTTTAGGAAGATGCTGAATTAATGTGCAGTGTCTCAAGAAACTGAGGTTCTATATTGGAAAACTAGCCAAAAAAAAAAAAAAAAAAAACCTTTAGATTTAGCCTTGCCAGTAGAGTAGATACATTAAATTTAAGGTGTCTGGAAGTTGTGTTGCCTTTTTATGATATAAATTACTTTTTATTTTGAAGTGATTGATCAATATAACTTATTCTGATGAGTTTTATAGTCTTAAGTCTTTGAACTTAAAAAAAGTCTACTTTTTAAAATATTTTTAAACCATGCAGCATAATTTCTTATGTGGATTATTTGGTCCCTGCCATGGTCTAGAAATGATAAGTAGGCTTATGAATGGAGAAAGAGCATAGAATATATTACTTGCTATAACTATGGACCCTCTAAAAAGGCTTAATAGTCAACACATTGCTTCAAAAAGTGGTGCTTTAAGTATTAACACTGACTTCACATGAGATGAAGTCATTCAATAAATTAAAGCATTGCCCTTCAGTATAAAACTTCTTACATATACCAGATTGAGCACCTATAACTCAACAGGAATGATATAAAACAACCATTTGTCAAGGCTACCTTCGTTTTGGTCTTTTAGTATCATTTGAAACAGAAGTTTCTCTACAGGGCTATCTGGAATAACCATGACAGTATTCTGTGTCTGGTCCCTGAGAACAGGGGTACACAAGGCCTTGCAGTGGTGGTACTTGTATCATAAATTGCTTATTGGCAGACACTGTACCTATTTAATTCAGTAGATAAACAACTTAGATATTTTTAACTGTTTAAAGAATGTGCTGTTTACTGTAGAATGCTGATCTCCAAATTTTAACTTGATTTTCACTCTGCATTTGACATTGTAACTGTGAGTTCATGTGTATGTTATTCTCATTTAATTGGTATGTTTAATTTAAAATGAAACATTTTTCTCTTTCAGTGCATTTAAAATGTCACTTTATGTTTTGAAACCATCTGTTTAGTTTTTGAAATGCTGTCCTACAACCTCTGTGACTTGTTGAGGAACACCAGTTTTCGACGTGTCTCTTTGAACCTAACACGAAAGTTTGCACAGCAAATGTGCACTGTACTGCTTTTCCTTGTGACTCCAGAACTTAGTATCATTCACTGTGACCTAAAACCTGAGAGTATCCTTCTTTGTAACCCCAAACGCAGTGCAATCAAGATTGTTGACTTCGGCAGTTCTTGTCATTTGGGGCAGCGGGTAAGTATATTTCAGGACTTGTAAATTAAAATATAGAAATAAGTAGAACAGTGTAGGTAGATACTTGAAGTGTTATTAATCTGTGTACAGTTTGGAGATAATTATAGGATGGTTATCTTTAAAATGTAGCATTGAATCACTTATGTTGATACTTTGAGGAGATACCTTTTAAATTGCAAACAGTAATACTTTGAATTAGAAGGTGTTGGTTTTTCAAAGTTTATTTTAAAAAATTACATGTATGCTAAAAGACTAAGAGAAAATAGGTGACAAATATGTTAAATATTAGGTGCTTTGTTCTAACTGTATTTCCCAAAGAGGGGTTTTAGTATAAATTTGGGGAGATTCCAGTACTTAGAACATTGAATCTTTGCTATAAAATATTTCTCTAAATATAGATCCAAGCAGTGTTTTTCCTCGAAAATAGATGGATTAAAAAAAAAAAAGCAGGTAATTTTGCATTACACATGGTAATACAGTGTAGAAGCTATGCAGTTGATAAACATCAACTTATTTTGACAAATAAGTTTAAATCCTTTTTTCCTTATATAAATTCTGACACATCCAAACTAGTTTCCTTCAGAGTGCAAAAAACAGACATGTCCATAGCAATAAGTAGGTTTAGGTGTAGCTAATTTAGGAAAGCATTTTTTCCCTAAAATTCTTGGCATTATGAAAGCTACGTTAGCAGTGTTTTGCATATAAAATAGAAGTTGTAGGTTATTCTCTTCTTGAATTAGGGTCACCATCTGATAATACTTTATTCATTTTAAGTGCTATTTCTATTTACTTGTAAGTATTTGAAACTACATTTCTTTAAAAAAAAAAGTGAAAGCATAACTAACATTCAGATACTACTATTTCATACTGGCTTTCTATTTCTTGGTTTTCCAAATTCATGAAATTTCCTGTCCTGTCCAACTTTTTTCCAGCTTTTAAATATAGTGGGTTAATTTAATCATGAAGGTTTATGACCAATTAACAAGATTGTCCTTTTGTTATTTTTTGCAAATTATCTTATGGTAGTGATTGCTATAAATCATTGAAAATATTTTTAAAAATTGAAGGAGTAGGAAGCAAGGTTTGCAAATTTCAGATGCCTCTGAAAATCAGAAGATACTCTGTGGGATAAAGTATATTGTAAATGGAAAATACATGCCCATCTTGAGAGTTATTTGAATAGATTTTTAGTCTTGCAAAATGTTTTCCTATTTAAATCAAATCATATATTCTGTCCTAATGTCAAACACTACTATCCAGCCAAACTGACACAACTGTACCTTTAGCTCAAGTTTTAAACTGTGTGAGTATATCAGAATTCTCTGGAAGTCATTTACAGAGTAGACATGCGGCGGTCCTAACCTGGTTCTGCTGGCTCAGTGTTAGAAGATGGTAGGGCAATTATGTCTCAGCAGAAATTGGTCAGGGGATCCTGGAGCACAGCCTTGTGGATAACCTAACTGCTACTCAGGTAGCTGACCAACTTCCTTTCACAAGCTGGGAAATAAGACAGTGTCAGTAATAGAGAGTCTTTGGGGCTTAACAGATGCCACTGGCTTATAAAAACTTGGAAATGTAATACTTCTTCCTGGTCCCTTTGAATTAGAATTTCTTCACTCTGAGAAGCCCTTAAGGTTGAGTTTGAGCTGCTTGTGGAGGCAAAGCTTATTCTCAGAGACTTGGCTGGAGTTGTAGGTCGGGGCCATAGAAGCTTTCTGAGGAAGCAGCTCCATGCTGCTTGGCCACCTGGTTTGAGTGTTAAGTTTAGGAAGTTTAGTTACAATTTTGTTTCTTTCTTTCCGTTTTTAAATAAAACTGTCTTTGCTTTAGTGATATTTCTAGATGTAATTTCAAAATGGCTACGTGGAAATGAATTGATCTCAAGACATTCTCAGGTTACTTCGTTGGAAATAATACATTTCAAGATTTTCTTTTTCTAAGAAGTCTTAGAGCGAGGTGGGCAGGACAGGGTGGAGAGGAAGTGATTAGTCTGAAATGACTCCCAGTTGAATCTCTGTGGCATGTTTCTAGGATCTGTCTGTGAGACTAGTATAGTGCTGATGTCTGAATTTTCAGTTACATTCTACTGAGTTTATTTGACCCTTAAATCTTTAGGTTAAATACAGTTTAACTGTTAAATTCATGGTAAACCAAGTGTTAGCCATAGCAGGAAAGAATAATTAATAGAGAAATAAATAGTTCTCAGTAATATTTTCTTCTAATAAGGCATAATTTTTGAGATACATCTCGATTACTAGTTAGGATTGAACTAAATGAAAGAGCTTGAATTTTGTGTATTTTGTATTTCACAGATTTAACCACTCCCTTGAAATGTTTAGTTCTTTAAATAACATTCACAGTCTAATGTTGAAACCAACAAATGAAACTATAATAACTCTATTTTTTTTGTTAATATTAGAGTATTGTTCTTAATCTAATGTTGACCACAATTTAAAAAAACTTATTTTGGCATTAATACTATTTTGAAATGTATTTCAGATATACCAGTATATTCAGAGTCGCTTTTATCGGTCTCCAGAGGTGCTGCTGGGAATGCCTTATGACCTTGCTATTGACATGTGGTCCCTTGGGTGTATTTTGGTTGAAATGCACACTGGAGAACCTCTGTTCAGTGGAGCCAGTGAGGTATATGGTGGATTGCTTTAAAAATTCTGTTTCTGTTTTCATGGTTTTTTGTTTTTAACCTCTGACAGTGTAATCTTCAAGTTGTTTTTAGGAAAAGGTGTCTGTTTACCAGCTTAATCATTCAAGTGTTAGGTCAGTTTTGATTTTATCCATTTTTAAAATTTTCAGTTATATAATAGTGAAGTGTAGAATTATGAAATAGAAGGTGAGATCTTTCAATCTGCTGATGAAGGAGAATGGTAAATTAGATTAGAAAAATAAGTATTTTGGTATAAATTTTATTGATTTTTAAGTATAATAACAGGAAAAGATGATATTGAAGAATTGAAGTCCACCCTAAAAACAGTGTGAACGTCACTGTAAATTTTGAGGGTATGATTTGGAGTTAAAGTAAATGATGACCAGTAGGCAGGTTTGATGGATATTTGATCTCAATAATTTAGGGCAAATTAGGACTAGAGAACCTAGTTAGATCTACAGACTAATGTAATTCTTCTAGTCCCCAGGCTTTCAGTCTGTGTTCCTAGAGGACTGTTGCAAGTCAAAGGCAGTGCCGGGGAGGGGTAGGAGGGCAGGGGAGGGAGGGAGAGGCCAGGCTCCCTCACAGTCAGAGGAACTGGGCTTTCAGTGGTTTTTGAAACTATTCACTTGTGGAGTTCTGGGTTTTTGTTTGTTTGTTTCTTTTTTTTTTTTTAAAGAAAAGTTAAAAGTTGCAGATCATGATCAGTCGATTCATTTACACATGTGAGACGAGAAAGACTAATGAAATGCAATGACTTGTCCTGGGTTATACAGCTGTCAATAAATAGTGTCAGGAACCTGTCCCTTCTGCCTTCCTTTTAAGTCACTTCACTGTAGCTAGTGAGCTCCTGTTTGGCAGTAACTACCATAGTGTATATTTGTTTTTCTTTTAATAATAAATAATATTACCCTGTAATAGTACCTTTTCCATGGGTTTAAACAATATTAAGATCGCCTGAAACTTCAGTGGCTTCCACCTCACTCACGGTAAAAGCCAAAGTCCTTTGAGCAGCTTGAAGGTCCCTTACTCCCTCTGCTCCTGTTCCCTCTCTCCCACCGGTCCCAGCACATGACCTCCTGTCTGGTCTAGCCGCAGGCCCTGCCAGGCCCTTGCACTCATCCTGTGCCAGGCCTGAAGTGCGCCTGCTCCCTCACTGCATTTATAATTTATGAATGAATGAATGAATTGATGAGCAGAAGTTGGATGTACTACAGTAGAAATGACAGGGTTTTTGTTTTTATTTTGAATACGGGTAGATCAGATGAATAAAACAGTGGAAATTCTGAGTATTCCACCTGCTCATATTCTTGACCAAGCACCAAAAGCAAGAAAGTTCTTTGAGAAGTTGCCAGATGGTACTTGGAACTTAAAAAAAACAAAGATGGAAAGTGGGTAAAACAGGGAAAATTTTTTTTGAGCCTTTATTTCTTTTCACTGAACTGTCTTTAAGCACACTTTGTATTTACTTGAAATCAGTGTTACAGTTAATTGGTTCCATTGGTAACTTAAGTATATATATTTTTTATAGTTTGACCTAAACTATCTGTTATAGACCAGTGTTTGATTAATCCTCAGGGTTCTCTTTAAGGCTTCATTTTGAAAACTCTATGTCAGTGTGTGTATATACTGCACGTTTTAAATATATATATATTTAAAACGTGCAGTATATAGTGCATATGTGCATATTGTAACAGTTCTACCTAATAAAACTGAAAAAATGAAAAAAATCTATATGTCTCTGCCTTTTGAGGCAGCCGATCAAATCGCCCTTCCTTGTTTCAATGGTAGAATCAGTAGATTTGACCTTTGTTTCTTATAGTTTGGGTGTACAGTGAAGTCACAGTTAACAGTAGTG
Organism: Camelus ferus; assembly: GCF_009834535.1. Lineage (NCBI taxonomy): Eukaryota > Metazoa > Chordata > Mammalia > Artiodactyla > Camelidae > Camelus > Camelus ferus. The sequence goes on from NC_045701.1 coordinate 579,957, forward strand.
CAGCTGTGAACAGTAGAAGTCATAATTGCAGTGAATGGCTTTTTTTTTTTTTAAGTTGAGATGAGAGAGAAGGATTTTTGACTCAAGCAGTTTGTGACAAGAATATGAACTGACTGGATGGACCTTTGATAGATTTCAGATTCCCAGCTTGATGACGTGGCTAGCAGGAATCTCACATCTCCAAAATCTTTGGAAGTGAGGTTTTTAAAATGTTAGGTTTGTTTTAGTAATTTTCAGATGCCTAAACTATGTCAGTTTAAAAGAGTAAATGATGACAATTTTACATCTTGACTTACCTCCTTGTTTTGTATATCTGAAAATAACCGTATGTTTTGTAATCTAGTTTGTTTCTAGTATAAGATGGATATAATCTATAAACATATGATTGTGTGTGATATATGTACCAGACACCCTGTGACTGTAGTTCTGCATTTTTAGCACTTAAGAGGTTGCATTTTCGCTGGTTTTTATTTTGCCCTTGCATTTTAGCGATGCTGCCACCAGGAGTCATTTCCAGTGAACTGAAGGTGATGTTGTTTGCTGTAATTCACCTTCAGCTATGGAGTCTTAACTTTTAATATCAATTTTTTTTTAGAATATTAAAAAGAAATGTAGTTGTAGCTTTCACAGCTGATTTGTAACTTACTGCATTCTGCCTTATTGTCTAAAGTTTCAGGCAGTGCAATATCCGGCAGCTAAATGATACCTGCTCCACACAAAGAAAGGATGGAAAATGCCAAGCAGACATCCTGAGTCCTTTTGCCTTTGTCCACATAGCTTATCAGTCATGGCCCCTTTTCCCACTGAACCAGAGCACAGCCTGGGACTCCTCCTTAGCTTCACCAGCATTCAGAGTAGCTCCTACCAGTTGATTTTAATTAGCGTGGAGGATATGAGGCCTCTTTAATGTTTTTATCTCTCTGTGATACAGGCTTCTGCTTCTTTCTCCAATTTGAAGTTTTTTGCCTACTTCTGCTATTTTTTCCCTTTTTCTAAATGAAACATTCATCTCATTCCATTTCCCTAATCTCTGCTTTAGGAAAACCACAGTTAACTATGGGCTGTAACCTATCATTTCTCCAAAATTGGGCTATAATAATTATTATTTTAAATTATTTTGGGGGGCATTTCAAAAAAGAGTAGATAGATCTTTTCCCTTCTTAAAATTGAAAGTATCTTAACCTACATTTAATATATACTAATTATAGATTTTATGAGATTTTCCTTAGTTGCAATTAGCAACTGACTTAAGAAAATTAATTTTTAAAAGTGTAAAATAATTATTTCTCTTTAAACAAATAAACTTTTAACAACAAAAAAATCAAATCCATAACCAAATGATTACATTGTGACAGATGCACTAGGGGTTCTAACCAGAAGTATAAATAGAAGTGCATGCACTGTCAACAGGTATGTTTGTGTGGTTTATTTCCTTAGTGATTTTTATTTTTACTCTTAATTTCTCATTTTATGTTTCAAGAGCCCATTTTTGCTTCCTAGTAATGAAATTCATATTTACTATGTATTTTTTTCCTTTGGTGGGGAAGGAGGATGAAGAATTAAGACTGCAATTGATGCTGTTTTATTGAAGTATAATTTATATACAGTAAGATATGCATATTTTAAATGTTCACTTTGTTGAGTTTTAACTTATATACAGCAGTGTATCCACTACCTAAAAGACTCTTTCCGCCACCTCAGAAGTTCTCTTGTGACCCTTTTCTGTCATCCCACCCTCTCTCTGATTTCTGTAATTATAAGTTAGTTATAACTATTTCATAAGCAAAATTCTTGTCGATGGAATCTAGTATTTATTATTTTGTTTTGTTCACTTAACAGACATTGTTTTTGAAGATTCATCCATATTGTTGTGTGTCTAAGAGGTTATTCCTTTTAATTGCATCGTAGTATTTCTTTGAATGGAAATACTGTAATTTATCTGTATTTACCTCTCAGTGGTTGTTTGGGTTGTTTCCAGTTTAGGACTATTATGAATAAGGCTACTGGGAACATTTTTCATAAATCTTTTGTGCACATGTTTTTATTCCTCTGGGGTCACTACTTAGAAGTAGAGTTACCAGGTCATTAGAGTATATGTGTGTTTACCTTCACAAGAAAATACCAAATAGTCCCCCAAAGTCTTGTCATCTTATTCCCCCTACATGTGAGTGTTCAGTTGTATGACATCCTCACCATTTGATATGGTTGGTTTTTTTTTTATTTTAGCCATTCTAATGGGTATATATCAGTTTCCATTTGCATTGCTTCGCAACTAATAATGTTGACACTTTTTCTTGTGCTCATTAGCCATTCATATATCTTATTTTGTGACAGTTTGTCCAGTCTTTTGCCTGTTTGTTATAGGAATGTTTAATTATTGAGTTGTAGGAGGTTTTTGTTAACATATAGTGTATATAAGTCTTTATCACATATATGTGACAACTATTTTTTCCCAGACTGTGAGTTGCCCATTTATTTGCTTAGTTGTAGTTTTTGATTAACAGAAAATGTTAATGTTGACAAAATAAAATTTGTCAGCTTTTTTTATGAACAATCTTTACTTTCCTCAAGTTTGTGAAGATACTCCTTTGAAGGTCGTTTGTTTTGATTCTAGCTTTTACGGTCAGAGTTCATGGTCTCTCTTGAATTAATTTTTGAGTATGGGATGGGGATATAAGAGTTGAAGTTCATTTTGCTCATATGCTTACCACTAAGTTGTTGATCTGATTTGGCACATTATCCAAAAGCAATCAATCTTTTGTGTGGGGATCTTTATTTGTACTCTGCTGTTTCATTGGTCTGTCTGTCCTTGAACCAGTGCCACATTGCTGATTACTGTGGCTCTGTGGTAAGTCTCTAATTCAAGTGATATAAGCCCACCAGCTCTTCTCTTCTGTTTCAAAATTGTTGGGTTTTCCCCCCTCTAGGTCCTTTCTATTTACATAGTAAAGTTTAGAATCAGCTTATAAATTTGTATATAAAGTCCGGCTGGAAGTTTCATTAGGATTGCACTGAGATTCCATTCAGGAGAATGGACATCTTAACAGTAGTTATTCTTCTAATCTATGAACATGGTTTATCCATTTATTTAGGTCTTAAATTTCTCTTAGCATTTTGTAGCATTTAGTGCAGAAGTCTGGCACTAAATTTGTTCAATTTATTTCTAAGTTTTAAATTTTGGGGGTTAAGTGTCATTATTTTTAAAATACCATTTCTAATTTTTCATTGCTAATATGTAGAAATACAGTAGATTTCTGTATATTGACTTTCTGTCTTAACACCTTGCCAAATTTACCTATTTGTTCTAGGGTTTTTGTTTGTTTGTTTTTGGGATTCTGCAGACTTTTGTTAAATAATTATGTCCTCATGAATGAACAGTTTCATTCTCTTAATCTGTATACCTTTATTTCTTTTTATTTTGTTATACTGACAGGATCTCCATATACTGAATAGTAATGATGAGAATAGACATTTTTCCATGTACTGAGCCTTAAAGAAAAGTCATTCAACATCGGTGACATTAGTTATGTATTTTTCATAGCCCTCTATCAAGTTGAAGGAGTGGTATTTTTATGTTTAATATTTTGAGAGGTGTTTTTTAATTTGTTTTTTTAAATCATGAATGGGTTTTGAATGGTGTCACATGGCCTTTCATGTATCTGTAGACGTGATTTGAAAGCTGTTTGCTTGGTTATAATGGAGGTACTGGGGACTGAACCTAGGACCTTGTATGTGCTAAGCATGCACTCTACTACTGGTCATATGATTTTTTTTCTGTTTTGTGGTGAAGTACATGAATTAATTTTTGTAATAATTCAGCTCATGTTGTGGTAAGCCACACTTACTCTTGGTATACTGTCCTGTTACATGTTGCTGGGTTCAGTTTGCTGGTCTGTTGATAGGAGATTAGTTTCTTTGTAGTTAAGTGGATATTTGTCTAAAATTTTGTAATATTTTCATTAAATTTTGATTTTAGGATTATGCTGGTCTCAAAACTATTGGGAAGTATTCTTTCCTGATTTTTTCTGAAAGAATTTGTGTAAAACAGGTGTTATTTCTTTTGTAAATGTTTAATGGAGTTAGTGGAACTTATCATGACCTGGGATGTTCTTTATTGATTGTAGTTGACGTATTTTGTAAATATATAGCTATTTTTGAGTCAACTTGGGTAGCTACATATTTCAAGAAACTTGTCCTTCTCATCTAGGTTGTTGGATTTGCTATAAAATTACCCATAATACTTCATAATTGTCTTTTTAATTTCTGGAGGATCTGGTAGTGATAGTCTGTCTTTTATTCCTGATATTGGTCATTTGTGTTTTCTTTCCTTTTTTCTCTATTAGTCTTGCTTGTGGCTTTATCAGATTTGTGAATTTACTAATCTTTTCAAACTACTGGCTTTTGATTCTTCTCATACTCTTAGTCTAATTTCTTTCCCATTGATTTTCCCTCTGTTACTTCCTTTTTTCTCCTTACTTTAGGTTGACTTTGGTTTTTTCAAGCTTCTGAATGTGGAAAAACTTTCTTCTTTTCCTATAGCTTTTAATGGTATAGATTTCCCTCTAAGCACTGCTTTAGATGCATCCTACAGCTTTTGATATGTTTTAACTGTCAGTTTTTTGAAATGTTTCTAATTTCTCTTGTGATTTCTTTATTGGCTCATTATTTAGAATGTTATGTAATTTCAAAAGTCCAAGGATTTTTAAAGATATCTTATTTTTACTGATTTCTAATATAGTAGCATTGTGGTCAGAAAACATGATTTTACTCCTTTAAAATCCATTGAGACTTGTTTTATACATAGCATGTAAGCTGTCTTGGTGTGTGTTTCATGTACACTTATATTTGTTTGGTGTAGTGGTCTATAAATGTCAGTATAGGTCAGGTTGTTTGATACTTTTCTTTACATCCTTACTTTGTATCTTTGTATATTTGTTCTATCAATAACTGAGAGGAGTGCATAATCTTCAGTAATACTGGATTTGACTTAATCTTATCTTAGTTGCTGTTTGTTTTTTGAAGCTCTCTTAATAGGTATACCCATTTAGTATTATTAGGACTTAGTGATAAATTCAGCTCTTTTATCCCCAGGAAATACTTTCTATCTCTACTGATGGTTTGTCTTTACGTCTACTCTGTCTGATATTACTATAGCTGTACCAGCTTTCTAATTCTTACCATTTTCATAGTATATATTTTCTACCCTTTACTTTAAACCTGTTCATGTTTTTATATATAAAGTATGACTTGTCTACAACATGTAGTGGAGTCATGCTTTTTAACCCAATCAGTATCTTTCTTTCACAATGAATATTTGGCCCATTTAGTATTTCACAGGTTTGGATTTTAGACTGTTGTCTTATTTGTGTTCTGTTTTTCTTCTCTGTTCTTTGTTCCCTGTTCCTTCTTTCCTGACTTCTTTTTTGAGTCGAGTACTTTTTCATATTTTATTTCATCTTCTCTTACTGCCTTTTTAGCTATTCCTCTCTGTGTAATTTTTAATGTTGCTTATTATATGCATTTTAACTTGGCAGTTGACCTTAACAGGATATTATATCACTTGATAAACCATGTAATAATCGTGTGACGCTATCTGACCCTTCCACGCTTATCATCATGTAGCGCTTGTCATAATCCTCATGACACATCAGCTGCTTAAGTTAAAAAGGACTTTTTAAGGAGATTTAAAAAGACATAAAAAATAAAGATAATAAAAAGTTCTTTCTTTTTTACCCATATAGTTAGTTCTTCATTTCTGCAGTTCCTGATTTCCTTCTGGTATTATGTTCCTTCAGCCTGAAGAACTTACTTTAACTTTTTGTGTTATAATGAATAAGTTCTGTTGATTAATTGTCTCACCAGTTGCTTGTCTGAAAATATGTTTATTCACCTTTATTTGGGGGAAGATACTGTCTATAGATACAGACATTTCAATGGATATAGAATTCTAGGCTTACATTTCGGCAGAAGAGAGTGATGGTATAATATTGTTTAAAGATGTTAATGATTTTTTTTTCTGTATTACATTATTTCTAAAGAGAAGTCATTGGTTTTACTAAGCATTGTTCTCTTTATAAAATATTTCTCTTCTTCCTGGCAGGTTTTTCTTTTCTTTTTTTTAATGTTTGAGTTTTCAGCAATTGACTATTAGGTCCTTCTGTATTGTTTTCTTTACATTTATTTTCCATGGAGTTTGCTAAGTTAGATCTGCGGGTTGATCTCTTTCCAGTTTTTTTTTTTTTTAATTAATGCTTAGACATTATCTTTTCAAATGTTCTGTTTCACTCTTTCTTCTAATTCTCCAGTTAAATGTATGGTGCTCAGTATTATCTCAGAGGTCTCTGTTCAGGTTTACTCCTTTTGCTTTCCTTTTGTGTGTTAGTTTGGTTAATTTTTGTTAGTTTAGTTGTGGGGGGTGTTGGATGATTCTTTTTGCTTTGTCTTCTAGTTCACTATTTTAATTCTGCTGAATCCAGTCTGCTGTTAAAAATCATTAAATGAATTCTTCATTTCTGATACTGCATTTTTTAGTTCTGAAATTTTCACATTTTTATTTACCTTTTTTTTTTAATAGTTTTAATTTTCTCTTCTGAAACTCCCCAACTGTCCACACATGTTATCTGCCTTTTGAACTAATTTCTTCTTATCATGGTTACTTTTAAATGCCTTTCTGCAAGTTTCAACATTTGGGTCATTTATTTATGTAGGTTTTCTACTATTTTTTTTCAGCTTGATTATGGACCCAGTTTTTGTTTCTTATGTCTGTAATTTTTTAAATGTGTGCTGGACTTTGTGTATTTAAGAACAGTTGATGTGGAAGTGAATCTTGGTTCCCTGTAGAAAGAGGCATGCCTCTCGCTCTCCAGACCATGAGTGTGAAGAGATTGAGTCAATTTCTTTGTAGTTTTAGCTGAATCTGGGCTTTGTTTGTTTTGTTTGTTTAACTTAGATTCTATTCTCCACTGTCTTCATAGGTTTTAAACAGTGTTTGTGGAGACTGGAGCGATCTTTTATACATGTTGAACAGCCAGCAGCCCATTCCTAACTACTTGTGCTTCAGGGCCATCTGTGCCCATCCAGTTGCTCCAGGCCCAACTTTGCAGAGCCCTGGGGGATCCTCTCCGGGTCTCTGCCTGTCCCATTCTTCAGCCTAGCCACACGTAGCTGTTAGAAGTTGGTTTGGAGTTGGGCTGGATTCTCCTTCCTCAGATCTGTGGCATTTGCTCTTCTCCCACCATAAGTCTCTTCTCTCCTAGGAAAGGCTTTTCACTTTCTAGAATTTAGTTAATTGTGGTTTCTTTAGTCCTCAGTTCTCTGATGGGTTTTTAAAAAGCAGTGATTTTGTGGTTTGCCTGCCTGGCTTGTTCTTGATTTTTAGAGTAAGAGCAATGGTCTCTTGCACATTTCTACATTGTTCTTAGAAACAAAAATCCACTGATACTATTCTGAATAAATTCAGCAGTCTTAGGGATTTTAAAGGTTATATTGTTATTTGTTGAAAAATGAGTTTCCAGAAAATCTCAGTGCATGCTAAGACAATTTATTATCAAATATATTTTCTAAAGGGAGGCATAAATAATTTGCTTTTGATTTATCTGAATAGGAGCAGGGAGAGTTAGACCTGGGATTCTTTATTAGGATTGATCCCAACAGCTTTAATGAGCCGCGGTTACTGAGGAAGTACACCTGAGTTCACAGGTGCATCGGGCAGAAAAGAGGTTCACCCCCCACCCCCACCCCCCCGGGGCTGGGTCAGAGGTTGGCACGCTGCCTTTGCAAAGGACCCCACTGTAAAGCTTTAGGCTTCATGGGCTTCTGTTACGTATTGTTACTTGGCTTTGTTTTTCACAGTCTTTAAAAATGAAAAAAAGTTCATAGCTGAAGCTGTATAAAAACAGAATCTGGGCCAGGACGTAGTTTACTGATCCCTGGGCTAGATGATCTTTATAGTCATTTTTGGTCTCAAAATTATTTTGAATTTCTCCGAACTACAGTGCATTCAGAATAGTAATGTGTGAAAATACAGAGGCTCTAACTATAAAGCATTCTTTTTAATAAAGGCCTCAACATATCATACATGTAAACATATTTGATGTTATGTAGGCTTTTACATATTCCATCAAATTTAAAGGAAGTCTTTTCATCTTTCTTTTTAGGAGTATAAACCACCAGGAACCCGTAAACTTCATAATATTCTTGGAGTAGAAACAGGATGACCTGATGGCGTCGTGCTGGGGAATCGGGCCATACAGTAGCTGACTACTTGAAGTTCAAAGACCTCATTTTAAGGATGTTTGATTATGACCCCCAAACTCAAATTCAACCTTACTATGCCCTGCAGCACAGTTTTTTCAAGAAGACAGCTGACGAAAGTACAAACACGAATAATAGCATGTCCACGAGCCCCGCCATGGAGCAGTCACAGTCTTCGGGCACCACCTCTGGTATGTCTTCAAGCTCAGGTCGGTTCTTTTGAGATTAATTAGGCTTTGACATGTTTACCCTTTTCTTTTCAAAGTGGGGGTTACTTTAAAGTGTTTTTAAGGTTTGTTAATGGGTAGGGAAGAACTATTTTCCTTAAATCTGTTCTTTGTGGGTAGTAAAAAAAAAAAAAAAGTCACCTCCCCTGAAGCTCCAACACTTAGTTATATGTGTCAGTAAATGCTGCTTGGGAACAAAACCAAAATTTTAAATTGTTTTTAAAATGGAAATACTTGGTCTACATGCTTGAGTTTTCCCGATGTAACCAAACTTGGTTACATTTTAGTTCAGTGGTTGATGTGAAAGACCGCAGAGAATTGGATGCCTTTCTGGTATACTTTCGCATTAATAGAAATTTTTTTGGTGACACAGTTCCAGTTTTAATGGTACAGTTGCAGGATATGTACTTGGACAGAATTAGCTTTCAACTCACAAGGTGTGTTGTGCTGTGATACTTCAGGGGGATTGTCGGGGACGAGCAGCAGTGGGAGAGCCAGGTCGGACCGAACGCACCAGCACCTGCACAGCAGCGGGCACTTCTCCGCCGCTGTCCAGGCCATGGACTGTGAGACACACAGCCCGCAGGTGGGCCCTGGCACCGCCCTTCATCCCGTGCCCTGCCGTGCCTGGGGGGGCAGTACTGGGTGCGAGGTGTCTTCTGAATGATTGTGTCATTTACTCTGCAGGGCCGTACCTTCCTCGTTTATAAGGCATTCTGATTTATTTCTGACTGAAGAATCACATCCTTGTTTAGAAATAGCTCACATTTATTGAGCGCATACCAGCCATTGCTCCAAGTGTTTTTTCCGTGTTTATTCATTTACTGCGGCAGCATTTTGAGCCTCACACAGTGTGGATTTTCATGTTACATTGGGAACTGAGACTTCAGTGGGTTAAGTAACTTTCTGAGGCTCATCTTAATTACTGCACTCTCTGCCTCCTGTGACCTTTGATTATGGACAGGCCTACATACTGAATCAGAATCTGATTCTGAATTGTAGTTTGATTTTCACCTCCATGTTGTTTTGTTTCATTTTTTGTTTGGAGGTTTTTTGTTTTTCAAACCTGTTAAAGAGGATCTAATTAAGTAAATTTTTTAAGGGGTGAAGCAGATGGTGGTAGTAAAAATATTCATTAAATACCGTTTGTAAAATAATAAGTTAATTCATGCTGAGTACTGCATAGCGGTGTTTTATAACAAGAGGCCAGTATATTATTTGATGAGTGAAATAAAACTGAAGTTGATGAACACCAGCCCTTGTCCCTGGTGCAGAAATCTGCATGTGCAGCTATCTGCTCACAGTCACCGGCCTTCCTGGGCAAGCTTTCCTGGTTCTCCAGCCATCATCTCTCTCCCATTCTCTTTAATAATGGTTTCAAACCCTTCTTCTCCTCTCAGAAACCTTTGGTCTTGCCTCCTCTGTTCTCTCTCACTCATCACTGTGTAAGGAACAGCCTTACAAAAGGGACTCCTCACTGTGTGTCACCAGCCTCCGTTTGTCCTGTCCATGTCTCTCCTTGTCTGCAGCCCCTACTCATCCCCAGGTCTCCCGTCGGAAGCAAAACCTTGCCCTGGCCCATGTCTTTCTCGCCCCACATTTCTGCTTCCTGTGGGCTCTGTCTTGTCCCCCTTACCAGCTCCTCAGCTCGCCCCAGCTGGGCTGCCTCCCGGCTCCAAGAGCTGCTCCTGCAGTGTCACCAGTGGTTGTCACGAGGTGCTCAGAGGGCACACGGTCACTTCGTTCTGTTCCTCACTCACATTGACAACACTGGCTTGCCCCTGCTCTTCGAAGCTCTCTCCTCCATCTTACTTGTCCCTTGTCCCACCCCAGTCCCACCCCCGCTGTCTCCTTTCTGGATTCTCCTCCTCCAACCCTGTGCCCCTCTCCCTCACATGACACACTTCCTGGTCACCTCACAGCTCTAACCAATGACTGTAGCAACTGTCCTGAGGCACATCACTTAACATCTTTATTTCTGCCCTACATGTCACTCCTGAACCTCATGCCTTTATTTCTAATCATCTACTGTCAGTATCACTTTGAAAGGCTCCACAACACGACACTCCAGATGCGGCCCATGAACAGCTGCCGTCATTTCCACGTCCACCACTGCCCTCCTGCCCTTACCTGTTCTTGGTGCAAATGGCCCTGAACTCACCCTTTTGCTCAGGTCGTACACCTGGCGCCTGGGGAGTTGATCCGGACTCCTCTCTCCCTCATGCCCACAGCGAATCAGAGGGTGGAGAGCGTGCGTTCTGAATAGCCTGTGTGTGTTTTTATTCTCCCCACCTCACTTCACCCCCTTGCGACAACCATCTCTAGTTTATCTGATTAGAAAGACTATTCTGACTGGTCCTCCACCGTCCAGTTTCATTCACCAGTCTATCCCGTTCTCTTCTCTGAAGCCGAGTCAGTGTTCAGTCAAGCAGTCTGATCCAGTTCTTGGCCTTCTCTTGTACTGAAAAAGAATTCAGACTCCTTAGGAGGGTTACCGTGGTTCCGGCGGTCCGGCCCCTACGCAGGCTGCTCGTCCTCCTCTCTGGTCTTACTGGATGCTCTTCACTTTTTGGAATATAAAATGTGTGTTCTCTCTCACGTTTCTCCCATTGTCTGCGCTCAGCCTGGAGTGCTCCTTTCCTCTGTCCTTGCCTTGGTAACTACTGTGTATCCTGCAGGTCTTAAATATCACTGCCAAAGGCTTTCCCTGATTCTCTAGAACAACCTTCCTTCCTTCTTCCCTTTCTCCCTCTAAATACAGTTGATGCTGCAAACACACAAAACGATCCAGGGAGTAGTCCAAGCCACCTGGGCCCCCACCTGTGTGTAACAGATGTCAGTGTTGTGCCTTATTTGCCTCAGCTCTTTTCTTATTTAATTTTTGAATAGTTGATACATTCACATGGTTTAAATTAAACAAAAGAGGATTCAGTGAGCCGTCTTCCCTTCTGTGTCCTCTAGCCACCTAATTTCTAAATTAATGTTACTAGTTTTATGTATACTTTTTGAGATATTTTATACACATGCAAGCAAATACAAATACATATTCTTCACCTAACCTTTGTACACAGATGGTAGCGTACCATGCATACGGTTTCACATCTGGTTTTTTATTTTAACATGTTACACGTGTATTTAAAAAATTTATATGTATGTATATATTTATCTTTCTGTATCATTACATAGAGAGCTTTTTCATTTTTTTAAGTCATAGTATTCCATTGTTTAGATATTCTGTAAGTCATATCAGTAGCTCATACTAGCTTATTTCAGTCTTTTCTTACTACCACAAATAATGCCATAATAAATAACCCTGTATGTAAATCATCCACACATGCAGTTTGTCTGTGATAAAAATTCCTGGATGTGAAATTGCTGGGTCAAAGAATAATGTGGTTTGTCATTTTGTTAGCTGTTGCCAAGTTGCCCTCCATGTAGTGTTATCAGTTTAGCTTCCCAGTAACAGAGTTCGGAGACACAGTCAGTGTGATCACCTTTGGAGAAGTCTGAAATGAAAAATGGTGCTGGACAGAGTATAGTTATATTTTGTTCATTTCTTCTTATGCATGAATTTTGAGTAGCTTTGTTAATTTTTTAAACTTTTTTAATTGAGTTATAGTCATTTTACAATGTTGTATCAAATTCCAGTGTAGAGTACAATTTTTCAGTTATACATGAACATATATACATTCATTGTCACGTTCTCTTTCGCTGTGAGCCACCAGAAGACCATGTATATATTTCCCTGTGAGTAGCTTCATAATTTAAAAACCATTAGTGTTTTCTGAGAACTTTCTGTTTTTCTACTGGATTATTTTCAATAGTATTTCTGCAATTTTGATTCTGAGACCACCTTCATTGAGTAAATACTTAATGATCCGTGCTATCTACTGGTGCTAAAGACACAGTCTTTGCCTTCCTAGCACTTACAGTGACACAGTAAATAAACAAAACCTAATGTAATTGAGAATAGCTGTTTGTTGGCTGGACTATATTAATGCAAGTAGGCCCAACTGATAACAGATCAGTAGACCCCCAAAATATGGTAGCTAAAGGAATAAAAGTACTCTTTTTTATGTAATAGTCCTGAATGGGTATTCAGGTTAGGGGTGTGGCTCTCCCCTACCATCCTGCGACTGCCGGTCCCTGAGGGCCTAGTTGTCTGCTGCCTCCAGCAGGCGAAGGACTTGGGAGGTAATTTAGGGGCCATATCTGGCCATGACATAGGGACTTTCATTCATATTCCTTTGACTAAAACAGTCACACGGCCATGTCTTGTACAGGGAAGGCTAGTATATGGGGTGCAGTCATGTGCTCAGGAAGAAGAATATGTTTTTTGAGGACAACTAGTAGCCTGTGCTGCAGAAGTTGGGGCAGCATTAGCCGTGGTGGTGAGGGGAGACTCTGAAACTGAAAGGGTGTGGAAGAAGCATGCAAGCAGAAATTAGAAATCAGAGCATTCTAGGCAGAAGGGAACAGTAAGTACAAATACCCTGAGGCATTTGAAAGATTCTGACCAGGTGGAGGAATAGAAGGAAGACCCTGTATAGTCAGAGCCCAGGTGGCTGGAGGGAAAGGTTGGAGAGATAAGCATTGTATAGATTGTGCAGATTGCACATGGGTTTTGGATTGTTCTGTTTATCCATTCATTCGTTGGTGGACACTTAGGTTCTTTCCATGTTTTTGCTATTGTAAATAATGCTGTAGTTAACATGGGGGTACATGTATCTTTTGAAGATAGTATTTTTGTTTTCTTCAAATAAATATCTAAAAGTAGGGTTGCTGGATATGGTTGTTTTGTTTTTAATTTTTTGATGAACCCCCATACTATTTTCCACAGTGGCTGCACCAGTTAATATTCCCACCAACAGTGGGATTCCCTTTTCTCCACATCCTTGCCAACACTTGTTATTTGTTGTCTTTTTGATAATAGCCGTTCTAACAGGTGTGAGAGGATAACTTGTCATGGTTTTGATTTGCATTTGCCTGATAATTGATGGTGTTGAACATCTTCTTTTGTACCTGTTGGCCATCTGTATGTCTTCTTTGAAATATGTCTATTCAGATCTGCTCATTTTTTAATTGGATTGTTTGGGTTTTTGCAGTTGAGTTTTATGAGCTCTTTATATATTTTGGATACTGGCCCCTTATCAGAGACACGATTTACAAATATTTTCTCTGATTCAGTAGGTCGCTTTTTCATTTTGTTGGTTCCTTTTGTGCAGTAGTGTTTTAGTATGATATAGTCTCATATGCTTATTTTTGCTTTTGTTGCTTTCGCTTTGGTGTCAGATTCAAAAAATCATCACTAAGACCTGTGTCAAAGAGCTTACCACCTATGTTTTCTTCTAAGAGTTTTATGATTTCAGGTCTTAGGTTCAAGTCTTTAACCCATTTTGAGTTAATTTTGGGGTTTGATACCAGATAGTGGTTGAGTTTCATTCCTTTGTATAGCTATCTAGTTTTCCCAACACAGCTTGTTGAAGAGACTGTCCTTTCTTCATTGTATGTTCTTGGTTCCATTATCATAAGTTAATTGACCATATATGTGTGGGTTTGTTTCTGGGTTCTCTTTTCTGTTCCATTGATCTATGTGTCTGTTTTTATGCTATACTATACTGTTTTAGTGACTATAACTCTGTATTATAGTTTGAAATCACAGAGCATGATGCTTCCACCTTTGTTGTTCTTTCTCAAGGTTGCTCTGGCTATTCAGTGGTTTTTTTGTGGATTACAAATTTTAGAATTATTTGTTCTCTATTTTTTTTAAAAAAGACCACTGGAATTTTGCCATAGGGATTGCATTGACTCTGTAGATTGCTTTGGGTGGTTTAGACATTTTAACAACATTGATTCTTGCCATCTGTGAGCATGGACTATCTTTCCATTTATTTTGTTTTCTATTTCTTTTATTAGTGTCTTGTTTTCAATATACAGGTCTTTCACTTCCTTGGTTAAATCTATTTCTAGGCATTTTATTCTTTTTGATGCCATTGTAAATGGGATTGTGTTCTTTCTCTGTTTGATATTTCCTTATTAGTGTACAGAAATGCAGCAGATTTCTGTTACTGATTTCGTACCCTGCAACCTTACTGAATTCATTTATTAGTTCTAACAGGTTTTTGATGGAGTCTTTATAATATCATGTCATCTGCAAATAGTGACCGTTTTACTTCTTCATTTCCAATTGGGATGCCTTTTATTTCCTTTTCTTGCCTAACTTGGATTTGTGCTTTTAATAAAGAATTATTCTTCCTATTCTTTGGTGAGTGGTTTGGAAAAAGGCAAGGATGGAAGACGGGAGTTGATTGAGTTAGGAGGCTGTTTTGTTAGTCTGGGCAAGAGATGGTAGTGGCCTCATCTAGGGTCAGGTTTTGGAAATGGAGAAGAGAGGCCAGGCTGGGCTCTGGCTTGGAGGTGGCTTCAGTAGTGCTCGCTGGCTGTCTGAATGGAGGGTTGGTCACGCCGCTGGATGAGTAGTAGGGCTTTTATCAAAAAAGGAAAGATGGAGAGGGGAGGGGCTTTAGGGGGACAGTAAAGAATTCCTTTGTGACCCATAAGAAATATTTACGCTCTGGCCCTTTCCAGAAAAAGTTTGCTGACGCCTGGCATAAGCAGTGCTCCCAAGGAAAGAAGGTGGCCAGTAAAATATATGAGCCTGTTTATGGGTATAACTTGCTGAAGATTTCATAGTAAAATGTTTTTTACCCTTGAACGTATTTGGAAGTTTGTGTTACAGAACTATCTAACACATTAAAGTTTCAAAACCCTCTAATTAATGTAAATGCTAGTGTTGTAGCCTTTCATTGAAGATTGAAACTTGGCAGCGGTTCTCTGAATAAATCCTCTTAAAATCTGTTCTTCCAGGTGCGCCAGCAATTTCCTGTTCCCCTTGGTTGGTCAGGCACTGAAGCTCCCACACAAGTCACTGTTGAAACTCATCCCGTTCAAGGAACAGCCTTTCATGTAGCCCCTCAACAGAATGCATTGCATCATCACCATGGAAACAGTTCCCAGCACCACCATGGACAATGAGCCTTGGGTAACCGGACCAGGCCAAGGGTCTACAGTTCTCCAACAAATAGCTCCTCTACCCAGGATTCTATGGAGGTTGGCCATTGTCACCACTCCATGACATCCCTGTCCTCCTCAACTACTTCTTCCTCCACATCTTCCTCCTCTACTGGCAATCAAGGCAGTCAGGCCTAGCAGAATCCGCCCAGTGGCTGCTAATACCTTGGACTTCAGACAGAATGGAGCTATGGACGTTAATTTAACCATCTGCTCCAATCCCCGCCAAGAGACTGGCATAGCTGGACATCCAACGTACCAGTTTTCTGCTAATACAGGTCCTGCACATTACCTGACTGAAGGACATCGGACAATGAGGTAAGGGGCTGACAGAGAAGAGTCCCCCATGACAGGAG
This sequence comes from Camelus ferus, assembly GCF_009834535.1. Taxonomy (NCBI): domain Eukaryota; kingdom Metazoa; phylum Chordata; class Mammalia; order Artiodactyla; family Camelidae; genus Camelus; species Camelus ferus. The sequence goes on from NC_045701.1 coordinate 595,864, forward strand.
TTTGTGTGCAACAGAGTCCTGTAGCTAGCTCGTGACTAAATTGAAACGAGTTTGTTTCTTGTGTGTTTTTATAGAAATGGTGTTTTTTTTCCAAAAAACAAAGTGCAAAGCTGCTTGAATCAGAAGGAGATTAACACACTCATCCGCTACAAGAGGGCAAAGCTGACTTTTTTTTTTTAACTTGAAAAGATTGCAAAGGGACAATGAAGTTTTTAAAAGAGCCATGTCCAAACCCATCTTCATGGATAGCTCAGAGGTGTCCTCTTTTTGCCTCCTTCATTTTAACCTGCTACATCCCAGTCATAGTGGGGTTTTTTGTCTTTCTATTCCACAAAATTTACTGTTCCGATGTTGGTCTTGATCAGTTGCCAACTAATTTTAAAATAAAAGGCACTGCACATAATTTGCATAAAGGGCCCCAAGAGGGTGTTTTTTTTCCTCCTTTCTGTTTTTCTTTTTTTTTCTCCCCATTTTTGTTTTGTTTTTGTTTTATTTCGGGGGGGGACGTTTGGATTTTTAAGTCCTCCAAACACACTTGGGCACGGAAACGCAGTCCTGTCAGGAAGAGGGACTTCCAGCTCACACAACATCCATCACCTTCAGCTGTATGGAAGGGATGGTGGTATTGGCATTTGTAAGACACAGTAAGCCTGTCTGTCCTTTTATTTATGCGAGTTGGGATTAGCAGCAATATTATCAGAAGACATTTCCCATTATAATTGGGCCATTTACAGAAGAACACGAGAAATTTAGCTTGTCTTGTTTAGGTGAGGTGTGTATAATGGGTCTTCCTGCTTTCTTGCTGTGCAAGAAGCCTACTAGTCAAATGGGTGGGAAACAGATTTCTGATTTCTTCAGTCCCTGAAAGAGTTCAGGTGTGTTTTGAGTGAAGGGTGATTTTATTAAATCAGAAAGGAGTGGACTGTCCAGCTGACCATGGACAGTGTAATGGCCTTAGCTCGGGTGTCTTGAGCCAGAAGCAGGTTGAGAAAGAATTAGAGCACAGAGATATTTTAAGAGCCATTTGAGGCTGGACATCATGTTTTCAATCTGTTTGTGTGAAACCTCCACCAGGAGCTTCAATATTGTGAAACACACATTCAGGATCTTGCTAGCAGAATTAATGAACTAATTTCAGTGAACGGTATTTTGTACCGTGATTTTAAAGACCTTGGGTATTGTGTGTGATGTCAGTGAGCTGCTGCAGCACCGTGGCAATGAGTGTCTTTTGGTGGGCCATCGCCAGACCGCAGCCATCTATTAAAATCTGTTGACCTCCTTGCAGGGGGAAGGGGGATTACTTCAGGCTGGGCCGTGGCTCTGACATGCCCGTGAGGAAGCCGCAGGTGGTGGAAGCGCTGAGTGGAAAGAAGATTGTGCACATGGACTTCAGGGTCCTGCACTGCCTGGCGGTCACTGATGCAGGGCAGGTAAGTGAAATCTTGGCAAGTCTTTGTTGTTTCAAAAGTGCAGCTTGTGAGGAAAGGAGGTGAGTCCTGGTCCTTGAACCAGGAGGGCTGGCTTGGTCCATTGGGTTCTTGTGTACACCTGCCCAGGAGCCAGGGTGAGTAGAGGCACCCAGGAAGGAGGTGCTGACTGACGCAGGTCCCACTCAAGTGTCTTATGGGGAGATATATATATGTACTTCATGTCAGAAGTTAAGTTATCCTTGACAGGTGTTCCTCATTCTTCTGCCATGGGAGGCCATGGGCGGACAGGCTTGTGGGTGACATACTTTTAAATTCATTTCTGACAATGAATCAGCACACTGTGCTTCAATCAAAATGAATTAAAAATGAATATAATTTCTAATTCTGTAAAGCCAAGAAATGCATTACTTGAAAAGTGAACATATTATTTTTGATCATTTTTCTTCGCAAAATAAAGGAAAAAATTAGTTATTGCATTTAGTTAAAGAGGAAAACCTCCCTGCTTCCTGTAACAGAACGAAATAAATGAATGAGTTCAGTGGGTTGATATTAAGTAAAAACTCATCTGTAGTCATTGGCAAGAATTTTGAAATAAACTTAAAGAAAATTTTCTGAAATGTTGAAAAATTCTGCCCCTCCCCCAACAGGTATATGCTTGGAGTGACGATGACCATGGCCAACAGGGCAATGATACGACCACAGTTAATAGAAAGCCCACACTCACGCAAGGCTTAGAAGGCCAGAAGGTCACACGAGTGGCCTGTGGGTCTTTGCACAGCGTGGCATGGATGACGGTCGATGTGGCAACACCCTCTGTCCACCAGCCCATCCTCTTCCAGACTGCGAGGGACCCTTAGGTGCTTCCTATTTAGGTAACACAGATTGTGTTTTATATGAGACCCTTCCGTACGCCGCACTGGTGTCACAGATAGGACATTTAACAGCACTCCTGGGTCAGAGGCTTTAGCACTGTGTGAGCTGCATGCTGAACCAAAGCCACAGACTCATCACAGTGCACTGTGCTGGGATTCCTGCTGGGATGAAAACTCAAGAAGGAGCTAGAATGCAGGTTCTTGTATTATGACCAGGCCGGCTCTGGCTATGCTGTGCACCTTTGCCAACTGCTTAGTGCAGGCACCGTGCTTGGCCGCGTGGTGTTTTCAGCAGCTCTATTCAGGTGTAATCAACACGCAATAAGCCGCATGTATTGAAAGTGTCATTGCCACCAGCTGTGACACGTGTGCACCTGTGAGAGCAGCACCACGGTCAGGATAATGAACTAACACACACACCACTGTTGAGCTTCCTTGTGCAGCTTCACAGCCCATCCCTGCCTCCCACAGCCACTGACTGCCTTCCTGTCACTGTAGATCAGCTGGCCTTCTTAGAGTTTTACATAAATGAAATTATACAGTTTGTACTCTTTTCTTAATCTCACTTTTTTCACTCACCGTAATTATTTTGAGATTCATCCACGTTGCATCTAAATTTCATTCTTTTCAATTGTTGAATATTTTATTTATGGGTGCGCTGCAGTCTGTTCCTCCATCTGCCAGTTGACGGACTCGGGTTGTTTCCAGTTTGGGGGCTGTACAAACAAAATTGCTGGGAACGTTTGTGCACAGGTCTCACGGGGACCTGCACTTGCACTCCTCTAGGGTAAGGGCCTGGAGAGGAATGCCTGGATCACAAAGTAGGTGCATGTTTATCTTCTTAAGACACCTACAAACTGTTTTGCAAAGGGCTTGTTCCAAAGCTCCTCCATATTTCTGTCTGTACGTGGCATGGCCAGTCTTTAATTTTAGCCTTTCTTACAGCTGTGTAGCGGTATCTCATCGTAGTTTTACTTTGCATTTCCCTAATGATTTATGAAGCTGAGCATCTTGCTTATTTACCATCCAAATATGTTTTCTGTTGAAGTGTCTGTTCATATCTTTTGCCTGTATTTAAACCTAGGTTGTTTGTTTGTTTATTATTGAATTTTGAACATTGTTTATGTATTCTAGGTATAGGTCTTTCATCAGATATATGATTTTCATATATTTTCTCCCAGTGTGGCTTGTCTTTTCATTCTCTTAGGTGAATTTTAAAGGGCAGAAAATGTGAATTTTGATAAAGTCCAGTTGATCCATTTTTATCTTTTATGGATTGTACTTTGGGTGCTGTGTCTAAACAGCCTTGCCTAACTCAACATCATAAAGATTCTTTTCCTGTGTTTTCCTATGAAAGTTCTGTAGTTTTTGCTATTTAGGCATATGCTTGAACTTGAGTTACATTTCATACATGGTATGAGGTATGGGTTGAATTTTATTCATTTATTTTTGGTGGAGGGATATTTGGTTGTTTCAGTTGCATTTGTTGACGAAAACTGTTGCTTCTCTACTGAAAGAATTTGCACTTTTGTCGAAAATCAGTTGTCATGTATGTGTGGATCTGTTTCTGGATTCTCAGTTCTGTTTCCTTGACTTATTTTTGTGTTTTGATGACAACACCCCATTGTCTTGATTACTGTAGCTTTATAACAGACTGAATTCGGGCTTTGCTAATTCTTTAGCTTTGTTGTTTTTAAAATATGTTTTGGGTATTCTAGGCCCTTAGCATTTTCCATGCAACTTTTAGAATCAGCTTGTCAAGTTTTATAAAGTAGCCTACCTGGGATTTTGATTGCATTGAATGTAGATCAGTTTGGGACAGCTTCACAGTGTTGAATCTTCCAACCCATGAATGTAGTATTTCTCCCCATTGGTTGAAATCTTTACTATTTCTCAGCAGTGTTTTGCAGTGTCAGTGTACAGGTATTGCGTATCTTTTGTTATATTTACTCCTAAGTGTTTCTTATTGCTTATCCTGTTATAAATGATTTGGGTGTTCTATATTCCACATCTCTGGTTCTCTTCTTGAACATATGTAATACAGATATAATAAGTGTTTTAAGTTGCCTGCTGATTGTAAGATATGTGTTAAAATTTTGTTTTATTCTTTGCTATTATCTAGAAATGTTCAAGTTGCTCTTTGCTAGTGTGTAGAAACAGAATTGCTCTTTCTAAGGACATTTGGAATATTTCTAGTTTTTGGCTATCACAGATAAAACCTGCTATGGATATTCGTGTGCAGCATTTTGAGTCAGCCTTCCATATTTTGAATAAACCCCTCTTGGTTTTGCTGCTTTTTGTTTCTTTGATTTTTCTCTGTTGTTTATCTGTTTTCAGTTTATTGGTTTATAGTCTCATCTTTATCCTTGCTTTATGTTTATTTTGTATTCCTTTTCTAGTTTGCTGAGGTGAGAGTTGAGATCATTGACTGTAAGACCTTTTTCTCATGTAAACGTTCAGTGCTGTGAATTTCCCTCTCACCACTGCTTTAGCTGCATGTCTCTGGTTTTGGTATACTGTATTTTCTTTTTTATTCAGTTTTTTTTTATTAAGTTTTTTCAAAGAGCAAGCTTATGGTTTCCTTGATTTTCTCCATTGTTCTTCTGTTTTCTATCTCACTGATCTCTGCTCTGATGTTTATTAGTTCTTTTTGTCTAAGATGCTTAGGTCATTGGCTCAGGATCTTCCTACTTTTCTAAGTAGACAGTTACTTTTCTTAATTAGTTGAGTGCTTGACTGATTACCCTCCTTATCCCTTTGCTGTGAAATTTGTGCTTTAAAATCATATTTCTCTGATATTAATATAGATCATGTGATATAATAACATTTCTTTTGATCAATGCTATATAGTATGTAAACCATGGTATTCCATATACCGTGATGAACTATTGTGTATCTGTCTTTTCCATTCTTTTACTTTCAACCTATTTGTCTCTATGAGTATTTCCCTATTTGTTTTTTATTACTTCTAGCTGTTCATTGTTCTCTTTCTTTTTCTGCCTTCCTTTGAATTAGTTGTTCTTTATGATTTTATTTTTCTTCTTTGTTTTCTTTGAGCTCTAACTTGTGTTATTTTAGTGACTGCTTTAGGATGTGTATCATGTGCATGTGACTTATCCTAGTGATACATATAGTAAACAAAAGTGGCCCATTCTTCCTTCCCAACCTTTGTGCTGTTGTTGTTATATATTTCTGTGTATGTTGTAAACTTGATAGTATTTTTTTGCACATTAGGTTAAGAAAAGAATGTCTCTGCATTTGCTCACGTGGTTACCTTTTCCGGTGCTCTTCATTCCTCTGTGGAGACCCTGCTTCCATCTGGCATCGTTTTCCTTCTCATTGAAGGACTTCCCTTGTTATGTCTTGTAGTTCAGATCTGGGGTTCATCCTTTCAGCTTTTTATGTCTGAACTAGTCATTGTTTTGCTCTGTGTTCACAGTATACTTTATCTGGGTATAAAATTTGGAGTTGACATTGTTTTCACTGAGAATTTGCTGTCATTCTTATCTTTGCTCTTCTGTACCTAACACGTCTTTTATCTCAGATGACTTTTCAGATTTTCTCTTGATTTTCCTGGTTTTTACCTTCATGGTTTGTGTACCTGTAGTTCATTATGCTTCTTGGATCTTTGGGTTTATAATTTTCATCAAATTCGGAAATTTTTCAGTCATCGTTTCTTCAAAAAAATTTTTCCTATACCTTTCTCTCTCCTGTCTTTTGGGAGGTCTAGTTTCATGTATATTAGGTCTCTTGAAATTATCCCACAGATAACTGACGCTTTGTTCATTTTTAAACTTTTTTTCTGTATTTCATTTTGGATAGTTTCTATGCCGTATCCTCAAATAAACTAGTCTTTTCTTCATTTTCTAATATACTGTTAATGTTACCAAACTATTTTGGTCTCAGACATTGTAGCTTCCTCTCTAGAGTTTTTTTTTTTTAAGAGTTAAAACTCAGTCACCTATTAACTCTTTGTTTTTATTGAAGTTTAGTCAAAGTTACTACTTTAAATTGTTATTTATTTATTTATTTTTTCAATGGAGGTCCTGAGAATTCAAGCTGGAACCTCATGCATTTTAAGCATGCACTCTACTGCTAAGTTATACCCGTCACCCCCATCCTCCTCTAGAAATTTGATTTGGGTGTTCTTTCTTCCATGTCTCTGATTCTCTTCTTGAACATATGTAATACAGATATAATAAGTGTTTTAAGTTGCCTGCTGATTGTAAGATACATGTTAGCTCTGGATTGTTCAGATCTATTGATTTTCCTTATTTCTGAATCACAGATATTTTGCTGCCTTTCTGCCCACCTGGTAACTTGTAGTTAGATGCTGTACATTGTAAATTTTACTCTGAATGTTTCTGGAGATTTTTGTATGTCTATAACTAAGTTACTCTGAAGTAGTTTGATCACTTTGGATCTTGGTTTGGATTTGTTAAGTGGATTCAGACCTGATGTTAGTCTGGGACTAGTTGTTCCGCACCACTGGGTGTTCTACTCAGTGCCTGGTGAACGGTGAGGTCTTCCCACCTGGCTGATGGGAGCAGGCATCGTGCTGGGTCCTCTGTGCCCTCCCAGCTGGCGCGCCCCAGCACAGTCCTTCCCTGCAGTTGGTTCTTTGGCTTGGGGCAGTGCCCTCTCATGTAGGCACCCATCAGCTTCTGCTGCACCCTCAGCTGGGCTGGGGAGGGGGGCACCTGCACGTCTCCAGGGGCTCTCTGGGCAACTCTCTCCTCTCGTGTCCTGTCCTGTGAGCTTGGGCCACATCAGACTCCCTGGCTCTGAGCTCTGCCTCCTGTGCCCACAGAGACCACTGGGTTCCTCCTGGTGCCTTCCCTCTGCTGAGGTCTGGGAACTCTCAGGGCAGTGAGCTGGAACATGTGTCCACTAGGACTGTGTACTGTGAAATCTTGTCTTTTCACTGTTGCTTTGGATTCCTGTTTGTCTTGGATTTCAGTGACAGGTAAACACACATAGTTGTTGTGGTAGTGTTTTCACAGATGATGTATGTGCAGCTGAATTGCTGTAAGTACATTCTGCAGGGGGACTTACATCTTTTAGCAGTTACAGTGAGCCTCTGCTGAGAGTAGCTTCTTTAGAGAAGTATAGTATTTTTTAACTCCGAAAGATAATAATGAACCTGATACTTAATCTGTGAAAAATGGAAAATGCATACTGCAATGTGTTTTACAAATTACGGGTCAGATTACAAAAATGGAGCAAACTGTAGTCTTAAGAATTGAACCCAAACTTTATTTTTCTTTTTCAGGTGTGCCTTCAGATGCTGATTCTTCTGTTGCCAGTAATAAAATCAGTGGTGCAAATAATTCTAAACCAAATTGCCCTTCTCTTGCCAAGATTCTCCTGTCATTAGATGGAAATCTGGCCAAACAGCAGGCCTTATCTCACATACTGACAGCCCTGCAAGTCACATGTGCCAGGTAGGCTTGTTTGCTGACTTTTGAAATCCCACAGTTATGTGAGTCTAGGAGAATGTTAGGCTATCATCTCTAAATATTGTGAATTTTAGGTCAGATACCCTTTGGTGAATGATGGTATCTTTGTGCTTTCTTGAATGAAGCTGAAATATAAATTAGAAAATCAAGTTAAAGAACATTTTCATTATTCTTTATGGCCAATAACCTCTAAACTTATTTGGGGGGTTGAAAGGAAGAATTGGTTGGTACTGATAAACAGTAAGGTTTCAGGCCCTTGTCCTCCCCTTCAGTCTTGATAAGGCAGAGTTTTGCCAGTGTTACCTTTTCTGTCCTTCTGCTCCTGTTTTCTCACAGCCGGAGGAAGTGGCCCATCTGTCCATGTCCGTGTATCCTTGCAATGGGCCTGATGAATAGAAAGAAACACTCACACAGGAACCTGACTCAGTTGTTGAAGGATGCTCTGTCCTGGCTGCCTTGTGTGAGGCGCCTGTGGTATTTGGGTTTCACTAAGCACAGAATTACCCCCGACCTCCACCTCCTCCACCAGCCCAGGGAGGTTTCACAGGGCCAGTCAGATGCTTGTTCTGCTTGGATTTTTGTGTTGGCAGTTTCTCTCCTGTCATCACTTTGGTCATTCAATAAATAAGGTCAAGTCTGAATACTTTAGCTTTTAGCAAGGGGCTACATAGTAATAACATTGTTTTTTTTTTTTTATAAAACTCTTTTATACTTATTCTATTAAAGTGAGTGCTGTGGTGAGTGCTTGTCCTGCCCCGACCCTGCTGCCCTGTGGTGGTGAAGGGCAGCTTCCCAGGCCTGGCTCTCTCTCCTGACAGAAATGCCATGGTTGGGGACTTGATGCCAGCCGACATGGTCACCCTGGTGGAGTGTCCCTCATTCTCTTCCTCGGCACCCCCTTCCCACATGTCTACCATGGCCAATCCCATGAATGGAGAAGAATGTGTGCTGGCTGTTGATACTGAAGACAGGCTAGATCCAAATCCATGGCAAGAAAAGAGAGGGGAGGTAAAAGCAGGTGGTAGAGCAATGAAGCAATCTTAGATCAGGAAGGGAAAGGCAGCTGATTACTAGCTTATTGTATAGTATATGAAAAAGGATACAGGTGAATAGTCAGATGAAGAGGTGCACAGGAGGGTGTTCTGTAAACGTCTGTGAGGTCAAGGTGGTAGGTGGTCTTGTTGAAATCGTCTGTGTCTTTACTGATTTTCTATCTACTTGTTCTATCAGCTGTTGCAAGTTGGGTTTTGAGATCCCAGCTGTCACTGTGTATTTGTCTCCTTTTGACATTTCTGTCAGTTTTTTCTTCACGTGTTTTGGGTCTTTGTTATTAGGTGTGCATATCTTTGTAATTGTTATATTACTGATGTTTGACCCATTTTTCACTGTGAAATGTCTCTTTGTCTCTATTAACATTTCTTGAAGTCTGTTTTGTGTAATGTTAGTGTAGCCACTCCAGCTCTCTTAATGGTTCCTGTTTTCCTGGTAGATCTTTTTCCATCCTTTTACTCCCAACCTTTTATGTCTTTGAGTCTAAAGTTTGTCTCTTGTTATGCACCTTTTATTTAGTTAGATCTTGCTTCTTTTAATCCAGCCTGCTAGTGTTTGTCTTCTGGTTGAGATGCTTAGGCCATTCACACTTAATGTAAGTATAGATGTGGTTGGATTTATATCTCTTAGTATGCGTGTATTTGGGGATGTTTTTATTTTGCCTTCATTTTTGAAGGATAGTTTTGCTGGATATAGCATTCTTAGTTGATAGATTTTTTTCCTCTTAATCACTTTAAATTTGTCACCATGCTGGTTTCCTGTGTTCATTGTTTCTCAGAAGTCATGATCTTATTTTGTGTCTTTTCCCCTCTTGTGGATTTCATGATTTTCTCCCCATCTTTGGTTTTCAACAGCTTCAGTCTAATGTGTCTGGGGTGTGGATCTCTGTGTTTGTCCTACTTGGGATTGGTTAGTTATTGGAGCTGACGATTAATGTTTTTCATCCAGTTTGGGGTTTGGGGCTGTATCTGTTCAAGTACTTTTTCTGCCCCTTTTTTCTCTTCCCTCTTTTTTTTTGTGGGGGAGGTGCAGAATTCCCATTATGCATATGTTTGTATACTGAATGTTGTCACCCAGGTATTTGAGACTTTGTTTATTTTTCTCAGTCTTTTTTCTCCTGTTCTCCAGATAGAGAGTGACAGAAATTGTGTAGTCTTCAAGTTGTATGGTGATTCTTTTTTTCTGCCATTTCAGAGCTGCTGTTTTGTCCAGCTGCTGAATTTTTCATTTTGGTCTTTGTACTTTCCACCCTCAAAACTTCCTTTTAGTGTTTTTTTTAATTAAATCATTGTTACCATATTTTCCTTGGTTGTCATGCTTTCTCTGGTTTTCTTGAATCCTTGGAACGTATTTATCACAGCTGCTGTGAAGGTGGTGTCCGCCAGACCCAGCACCCGGCCCCTCAGAGTCAGTTTCTGTTCACTGACTGTCTTCCTGAGGACGGCTCACACTTGCCAGTGTTTTTGTGTAGCCCATAATTTTTTATTGAAAACTGGACATTTAAGATTGTGTTGTGTCATGTGGACTCTGACCTTTATTTTTTTTTTAATTTGTAATGTTGCTACAATTCTTTGACTGTTTTGTAACATGCCTGGAATGACTCTTTGAAATCTCCCTACCAGTGTCACATAGCTACTGATGTCACAGCTTCACTTTGCTATTTTCATTTCTGTTTTCAAGCCTGATTTTTAGGATTTGCTCCGTATCTGCTTGGTGTAGCACCCAAGCCTGCTGAATTTTCCCTTCTGTGAATGGATCTCTGCGGGGATAGGGCAGGGAGGGCGTGGAAATCAGTGTTCTGGCAGTTTTCCTGTGTGTGTACCCCACTCTTCCCACTTTCCTGAGTTCATGTGCCCTGGGTCACCCAGGCTGCCATGATGTCCTCACTTATCTCTTCTCTGCTCTCTGACTTTCAGGATCTTCCTGTTAGATCTCTGGCTAGTTCTTAGGTCTGGACCCGCCTAGTCCCACCACTCAGGCCAGCAGAGAGGCAGGCTCTCCCGTGTGTTCTCCGTCGCCCTCAGCGCCCTCTGACTCCCAGGATCTCTGCCAGGCACTGCCCCTGCTCTGCACCAGCGAGCACCGCAGGAGGCAGGGCCCCTCCTGGTCGGGCTCTGCTCCAGCTCGTGTAGACCAGCCCAAGGCGGAAACACCCCAGGCTTCCCCCATCCCTTCCCGAATGCAGCAGTTTTTTCTCAGTTTGTTGTTTGCCCTTAATTGATTTGAAGAGTCCTGGAATCACTGTTTCTTAAAATTTGAGTGGTTTTATAGTTTTGTGGGGAGAGGATTTGCCAACTTCTTCCCTCCACCATAGCCCAGATCTGGCCCTTCATTGATTCTTTTGTAGCCTAACTTGTCCCGCAGAAGACTCTAGACCTGATGCTAAGTGCTTGAGGGGTGTGATTTCACATAGCTCTGTAAGTGGAGGGGGCAGGATATAAAGTTTGGTCTTGCAGCTGGGGCTGCAGCATGAGAATTTGCCCAGAAGTGAGACCACCAGACCAGCTGGCCCAGTGCAAGTGTCTTGTGTGCTCACCACGGGGACTCTTCTGTGGGAGGCAGCGCAGGGGGAGCGGGAGTCAATCTTAATTAAGTTCTTATTTTTTGAGGTTAGTTCTTCCCGACTTTCTGCTCTTCATTAGCTGTCAGGCATCGTTTTAGTCTCGCTGCTTCTGTGCGGTATGTCATGACTTTGGCCTTGCCTGTGGTGTGCCGGTCGGGAGCGGTCGCTTTGTGTTTCCTACTCATTTATCCTCCAGTCGCAGAAGGACTCAGGGTGGAGTCTGACCGGCAGCGGTCAGAGCAGCGCCATGACCCTCACAGTCGTGGGCGGCATCAGCAGGGTTGTCTCCGTGCGGTCAGGTGGGAGGGAGGTTGAGATGCTTCTGTAGAAGAGAACAGTGAACATTACTGAACAGAGTGTTAACCGCTTCATTTTCACGTGAGATTTCAGGAAGGGACAATACATGAATATCCACAAAATATAGTAGATTTTATCTGCCAGTACTTTCAGTAAGATCATTATCCAAGTGATGTTAGTACCTCACTCACCCCTGATGGGTGGGACTCCTGGGTGACCGGTGTGAGAGCAGGTCCTTGTTGGGGGCACAGGCTGTCCAGGAGGCCGGCCTTACCCAGACAGTGGAGATGGTGCTGGAAAGAGCGTGGGAGGGCCAGGCTCGTGCTACAGAGCTTCTTAAGGGCATTTGTTTTTAATTGATGCTGTGAGGGCTTGGGCTCCACGTGGAGTGTGTGCTCTGTGCGTGGGGAGGCCAGAGTGCTGGAGCAGATGGGAGCGGTCACCTCTGGGCCTCTCCCTGCTCTGCTGACGGGCTCCCTGAGGCTGAGCAGGGGTGAGTCCCTCTGTACCGGGCTTGTTAAATGCTCTCACGGGGCTTTTTAGAATCATCAGTGCAGCTATTTGTATGTGCGTGCGATCTCTTCAGACTTTTTTTATTCTTCACCTGGAGCAAGTGTCCGCTAATGTTTCCTGGCATAACTGCTCCCCTCTGCCTTTGTAGCAGAGGCAGCCACAGCCTGAATGTAAATGATGGGCCTGGCTGTGTCTCAACGAAGTTTTCCTCGTAAGATGTTACCTTAGATGAATTGGTGTGGTCACAGATGAGCATGGATTTTTTTCCGGCATTTCGGCAAATGTCAATGTGGTTTTAGTCCTGCTGTGAGATGTGCCCGGTTTCTCTGCTTCCAGCCAGATCCCTTCCGAGCCACTCCCAGCCCGCTGCCTGGTGGCCCTTCTAAGTAGATGCCTGGTTGGGGTGGCGCACTGCAGCCCTGTCTGTCTGCTCCCCATGGCACCCAGGCTTCAGGCTCTGGCTGGGCTGCTCCATTCCCTAAGGGTGGCCCTTCCATGCTGAACTGCCCCTGTGGGTCAGGGGTACCCCTGTGCCCAGGCCTTTGCATACTTGCACCCTCTTTGGGGAAGGCTGGGGCTTTCTCATCCATTGCCTGGGAACCCCTGTCATGTCAGACCTTCCCCAGGAAGCCTCCCCGTGGCCCCTGAACTGGGTGTGGGCAGAGGCTGGCTCTACAGGCCCCTCACACGGCATCATGGGTGCATGTGAGTATCTCCCTTGGGGCGTTGCCTGCCTGCGCCCTGCTTCCCAACTGCTTGGTGCAGGGTGTATTGAGGGCATAGTGTGAACACACGTGAGGAGTGGGCTGGAGGAGCCGGCTGTGCTCCAGGCAGGGCGCAAATGACTCTGGGTCTAAGGAACTTGATGTTGATCTGATGGTGGGCGAACCCAACACCAGTGTTGTTCGCTCTCCCAGACTGGGAGTGGTCTGACTGGTCCAGCGAGCTGCGCATCCCGGGGGATGAGCTGAAGTGGAAGTTCATCAGTGATGGGCCTATGAACGGGTGGGGCTGGCGCTTCACCATCTACCCCATCAAGCCAGCCGTGGGTAAGGAGGGGCCTGGTCTCCAGCCACCAGGGCTTGCTGACCCCGCAGGGTGGACACACATCATTTTCACTGAGTGCCTTGCGAGCCGCCTTCTCCTGTTGTGTGGGGAGCCAGCGCTGCCCAGGGCCCCACCACAGCGACGGTCAGAGCCGCAGTGAGCCACCTCCGCTGTCCAGCTTCCAGGGTGTCAGCCCCCGTCCCCACCCAGTGTTCCCCTGCTCTTGCTGGTTGCCGTTCTTAACCCATTTGACTTTCAGGTAAAATGTCAGTGTACAGAACTTACCTATGTGACCTTGACAGTGACAGGCCCCTGGACCCCTCTCTAACCACAGGTCCACCCCTTGTTGGACTTAGTGAGTCTCCTTGTCAGGGGCCTTCACCTGGTCCAGCGGGGGGACGTTTATTGTGCTTTTTCTTTCTTTTTTTTTTGTATATGTATATTTTTATTGAAGTGTAGTTGGTTTACAATGTTGTGTCAGTTTTTGGTGTACAGCATAATGCTCCTTCTTCAGGCCCTAAAGACCTCCTTTCCGATGGCTGCATCCTCTCCTGTCCATCGGTGGACTTGGTGATGTGTCTGCTGGACTTCTGGCTCAACCTGGCCTCAAACAGAAGCACCGTCCCCTGCCTGGTGGCATCTCTGGCGGCCTGCGCACAGCTGAGCATCTTAGGTAACGGCACGTGTGCTTCCAGGTCTGTCCGGCTGTGTGGGAACTGTGGTCATCCTCTGACCCTTTCTGTCCACTAATTTCAGCTGCCAGTTACAGGATGTGGGCCCTTCAAAGACTGAGGGACCTGCTTCCAACCGAATTTGGGCAGTCAGTTAACATAGGCTGCTTGGAGACAACGACGGGGAAACGAGAGCTTTGGCGTGAGACATTACATTACAGTTTCTAGACAGCTGACCCTCCGGGACTAAAATGTTGGCATTAATACTTTAAACTCCTAAATCTCAGATGAAATACAAGTCGGTCAGTTTTACCTTTTGCTAAAACTGCTTGAGTTAAGTGTTTTGGAGGATGGCAGTTGTCATACATGAGGAAAAGCCGGTGTTTGAATTAACCGTAGTGTCTAAGCCTTCTTTTCCACCCTTGGCCAAGCCCCCACCACCTTGTTCCATTTGCAGCTCAGTTATGTTCGTTACCACAGAGGTAACGTGAGAACAGATACTGTAAAGGGGGATTAATACAACCTCAAAACAAAGTTCAGTGTTCATTGTGTGTTTTGAGGTTCACCACTGTTTTCCTGTCTGGGTCAAACTTCTGGCTTCTCGTGGGTTTGCATCGCGTACCTGACAGCCGGGATCTTGGTTCTTCCCCTTTTCTGAAATGCCCTGTGTTCCCCTTTCCAGGTCCTTCCATTCCTCTGGATGTTCTCTCAGCATCAAACTCCTCCACTCAGCTGATGGTGAAGTGGAACCCACCCTCTCTGCCCAGCAGCAGCCTGAGTTCCTACATCATGCAGTGGTGGCACCAGCCTCAGGACAGCTGCCATCACTGCAAAACTACTGCCCCAAAGGTGAGCTGCCAGCCCCAACACCGCATGTCCCCATCCCCGGGAGCAGTGACAGCCCTTGGTGGGGACCCAGCCGTGGTGGCGATCACCAGTGCAGACAGCCCCTCCTTTTCCCCACCAGCCTGTGCAACCTGGCTCTCCTTGGGCTCCTCTTTTCCAAGCAGACAAAATCCCCATCAGGAAGTATGCTGATGTCACCATCAATGGCGAGGAGGTGACGGAGAATCTCAAGACCAAACTGTGGTGGCAAGAAGGGGCAGTGCTGCACTTGTCCCAAAACCAAGGCTGAGAAGCAGGCCGAGAAAGAGGAGGCCAAGGACTGCAAGGTCTTCAAGAATTCCCTGCACAACATCATCTTCATGCCCAGTACCTGCCCTCTGAGGGTGACTTCAGGCAGGGTCTGGTGCTTTCTCACCACCCTGGTCTTCTGTAGGTCAGCAGCCTTAAGGTGAGACCCAGTGGCCATGGAGGAGGGACACTTTGAGGCTGTGGGCTTAGCTGGGTGGGATTTCTGCACAAAGGAAGGGGCTCAGAGCCTGAAGGCCTGCCCTGGGGTGGGGTGGGGTGCAGGTTGGCTGTGTGACAGGTGACAGGTGCAGCTGACCCTCAGCCCAGTGCAGAGAGCACAAGGGATCAGAGAGCAGAAACCACCGGGCCACACTTGCAGAAACCTGTGAGCAGAGGAGCCAGGATTTAGGCCATTCCCACCCTTCCTGTGGCCGCTCAGCATGGCTGAGGGGGAAGGAAGCTGGGTAAGAAAAGTCAGAGTCAGTTTTGAAAGGAGCCCAACTTCAAAGTATGACCAGGTGCCATGGGCACTCTGGACAAGCAGGTTTGGGAAGCAGCATGAAAGACAGCCTTTAAAAGCCAGCGGCCCCTCCCCTGAGCATCTGTCTGCTCCGCTGTGGAGGGAGGTCCATTTGCAGGGCAGCATTATTCACATAGCCAAAAGCTGGGAACAACCCACGTGTCCTCCAGCAGCTGAGTGGATGAACAAGTGTGGCCTTTCTGGGCACTGGAATATTATTTAACCAAGAAAAGGAATGAGATTCTGAAGCCTGGATGAAACTTGAGAACATGCTGAGTCAAAGCAGCCAGGTAGTGTATGAAATATCTAGAACAGGCAAGTTCATAGCAACAGGAAGTGAATTAGTGGTTACCGGGGCTAGGGGAGGGGACAGGGGAGTTATTCCTTAATGTGTGTAAAACTTCTGTTTGGAGGGATGAAAAATTTTGGAAATGTTGGTGATGGTTGCACAGCATTATGAATAATCAATGACAGTGAATTATGCACCTAAAAGAGGTTAAAATGACAAAATTTTGTTAGTTTTTTTGAAACTATTTTACCACAACAAAAACTAGTGAAAAAAAAAAAAAAAAGGTGGAGGGACATTCAGCAGGGAGACCTTGTGATTGATGTCTGGGGAAGGAGATGGAAACGGAGTGGTGGCCGATGGCTCCGTTTTCTTCCTGAAAGATTATTGAGCAGAGTTTTGAAACAACCTCATGCCTGAAATCTGGGCAGAGGAGCAGGATTTCAGACCAGCCTTGTCTATACGAGCCTGTGTCCCCAACCCCCCAAGGCACCCCATCTGCCAGTCTCTGACCTGGGGGGCACCAGCGGCCATGAGCTTCTTCTTATTCTGCAGTTGCTCTGCCCTTAAATGCTAGCCAAGGTTGGAGCAATGAACGGTTTTGAAAGGGACTTTTTTTTTCTGTCAAGTGACCCTCCTGATATTTGTGCAATAGTCAAAGATAGACATCTTGCTCTGAAAAATCATTAAAACAGGAAATGAAGACCTTTTAGAATGAGATGCGCTATTTCCTCTGCAGAATGAAGCTCTTGTCGCTCAGCCCCCTTCTGCCCATGCCCTCCTCCCCCACAGTTAAAACCTGCGGAGCCTTCAGCCCTGTGCACCCCGCTGGTGACATCTGCTCACTGAGGGATGGTAGGGCTGTGGCTCATGTGTTAGTCCAGATATCTGTATGTCACGTGTGGTTCCAAGAGTCAGAAAGTTTGAGGGCTGGAAAAGAGCTCAGAGATGTTTCAGAACTAGAACCCACGTTCAGGGGCTTGTCCACCATCCAAATTCATTAATGATCCACTTGGGGCTTGGCCCTCCTTTCCCATACTCCGAGGCTCTTTCCCTGCCCAGCATCAGTTCTCAACACCATCCATCCCCCCGCACCCCCAGAGGCTCGGCCAGTGTTTCCTGTGGGCACAGAGAAGAGGATGTTTTGAGTGTCCCAGGCAGGCTGGGCAGGAGCAGTCCGTTTAACACTCTGCATCAGAGGCAGCTGGTTATGTTGCTATCTTGTCCCCCCGACCTGCCCAAGGTTCAGGTTGTGAGTCCAGGTTCTGGAAAGGTTTGTATAAAAAGCCCTGTGCCTTTCTGTTTATGGTTACAAGGCAGTGCCTGTTCTCTCATCAGACGTGGATCACAAGATCCGGTGGCGCGAGGGCAGAGCTGTGGGTGACACAGGTACTATGAATGCCTCATGTTCATGTTGATTTCAGGATAGGCTTCCTCTGTGCCGGGCTCCCCTGCTCCGTGCGTGTGCCCACCCTGCGGGCCTGGCGGCCTCTCTCTGAAATCTAGTCCCACTTCCTGGTCTCTCTTCCCACAGGACAGAGGTAGTACTGTGGCTTGCCCATGGTGAGGCACCACAATTGATAAGAACCTCATGTGTGTGTTTTTCAAGACTCCTACTGAGGCTGGCATCTGATGTCCACACAGTTTCCAACAGAATTTAGATAGAAGGAGCGTTTGGGTAACAGAAAAAATCATAAAGGAAGGTAGGTGTTCTGTTTTACAACCAGATTGTCCAAAGACAATTTTTATTTCCTTCAGTTCATTGTAAGTACAGTTTGTCTGGGAGTTTAAAGCCCTCAAGTCAGGTTTAGTGTGTTACGCGCTGTCCAGCGTGCCCCGTGTGTCCTGAAGCAGGCCAGCGGCCGGGGCTCATGAGCTGCTCTCTCACATCCGTATCTGGGGGATTGCCTGTCGCTGATCGCTGCCTTTGTATCTTAAGTCAGGTGGTTTGGTTTAAGTGACTGAAATGTCAACAGATGTTGAAGAGTCAAAAAGGTTTTCCGCTCGGAGTAAGTTGTCCGGTAGGTGGGAGTGGAGAAAGCTGGGGGTGATGTTTGCCACTGGTCACACTGTTGGGAGGCGAGGCTGCTTACAGAGAATGGGGGATGCAGCATTCTGCCTGCCCCCTGCCTTCCTGACGGGGTCCTGTGTGGCCTGCCTCCCCAGCCCCTGTCAACGGCTCTGCGGCCTCTGGGAGTGTGGTGTTTGTAAATAAATAGACTACTGAGTGAGCTTATGGTGTCATCCCAGGTAAATGGGATTGGGCCCAGTAATATTTTGCGGTGAGTTAAACATAAGCAACTTCCTACTTGTAGACCCTAGTGGGTGTTGTGTTGGCTTTGAAGAGATGGCAGGAAATTTGTTCTGGTGGGTGTCAAAAAAGGTCTTCCTAGCAACAAGTGTGGTTCCGAACTGTGCCCTCCCCTTCCAGGAAGGTAGGCTGGTTTGTCAAGTGTGAGGATGGGGAACTCTCAGCCTCATTTTCTAGCCTTTCCTTCCCCAGCATCAGGAAAGCGGATACAGTGGGGCCCGTGGCCAGTTTTGAGTGCTCATTACCCTCACGATCTGTCTCTGTTGGGCCCTGTAAGTGCTAGGAGCCTGCTTTAAGGTTTCTTGGGGGAGCCATCTCTCACAGAAGCGGCTGTTGGAAGAGCCACGCCCCAGCTTCTTGGGCGCCTCACCTGCATCCGGGGTATAGATGTTCTTGCCCTGGTGATTCCAGGCAGTCCCTTTTCTGTCCTGCCCTTCTAAGCTCTACTGAGACCCATGTCAGGGATGCTGCCCCTGTCATGGGCAGGGCCTTGGGGAGGCCACAGGTGGTCACCGCTGAGTGGGAGGCAGGGCCAGGCTGGAAAAGACCTCCAGGGCTGTGACATAGACAGTCCCCTCTCAGAAGAGGAGGGACCTGGGGGTCCAAGTAAGTGCTGGCTGCTGGCATCTTTCCTTTTATTCCACAGTCACAGGGGGTCAGAAAAGCCACCACCACAGGCCTATGAGCCCCCTCTGCCCACCTCCCTGGGCCTGCACCCAACACCATCGATCTGTGGAGCAGATGGCACTGACATTCTGATGCAGCAGCCATGGTGCTGCTGAGCCAGGGGCTGGGGCGTTAGTTTGCCTCCGGGAACCATTAAGAAACCACTTCTAGCTGGGAGGCAGTGTGCATGGTGAGTCTGAGGTTTGCAGTGCAGAGAAAGCATAGTAAAAAACGAGGAAGGGAATCCCTGTGTTATTTGTTGGTTCTCATCCAATGCACCTGATTAGCTCCTTTTACTCCAAGGTTAAGATTTTTCTTTTCTTTCTCTTACTCTAACCTAAGTCATAGAAGAGACAAGAGGGGGAGGCCCTCATGTATAAGCCAAGTTTCTCTCTTCCTTGCAGACCCAAAAGGAAGCAGAGGGAGGTCATGCAGGCCACCAGCACCACCATATCCAGCTGAAACAGGAACACCACCGCGGTGGACACCTACAACACCACAGGCCCAGAAGAGCTTGAGATGGAGTACTGTTTCTTTGAAAGCAAAGTGGACAAGGAGAGAACTGTAATCTCTAACCTCTGGCCTTTCGTTTTGTACCGCATCAGTATCCACATCTGTAACCACAAGGCTGAGAAGCTGGGCTGCAGCACCTCCAACTTTGTCTTTGAGAGAACCATGCCTGCAGGTATGGTGTGATCCAGCTCTCACCATTGCCAGCTCCCTCACCACAGAGGGGAGAGGATCGTGAATTACAGACACCTTAGTCTCAGTCTTGTTTATTAAGGAACAGGTGATCATCTGCACCAGCTTGGTGGCCCAGCAGCCTGAGGGGTAGAGTTCTTTCATAGTGACACGACTCCCCGCTCCCATTCTCTCCACACAGAGTGCTCAAGAGCAGGGAGCTCGATTCAGGGTCGGCTCTTTTCCTCCTGGTTGGTTCATGTTGAACATTCCCATGGCCCTCTTACCCTCATTTGTGCACAGGGAGTTTGCCAGGTCCCTCCTGAGTTCTCAGAGATGCAGCGGAGTCCCCAGTTAGCTGTCTCTATTAGTGCGATCAGAGCAATCCTCCAGGTCAGCTCCTGGAGCAGCCTTTGGTCCTCCTTGTTTGGTCTTCACCTTCCCCTTGTAAGTTAGAAGCTGCCTGTGGCTCAGCCAGCCACCCACCCACCTTTAAGGATGGGTAACTGCCCCGTCCGCTTCCCTGTGGAGTTGGCAGGTATGCAGAGCACAGAGTGACTGCAGCCTGGGAGTGGGGCCTCCTTGGCACTGTTCTGGCACCTGCGTGCAGCTGCCAGCCTCCCCGGCCTCCGTCTCCTCCCCTCCCAAGAGAGATGCAGCCCAGCTGATTTCTCAGAGCCTTTCCCAGCTGGAACTTGCAGTGACTTTTGCTCACCACTTGGCGTATTGGTTTAAGCAGCAAAAGCAAGGGAGCCAGCACCCCAGCCTCACCGGCAGCTGGAGGAGTGGCTGATGGACAGCTTCCCAGCAGCTTCCTGCAGGCGGGCTCGTGGACGGTCCTTTGTGCCTGCACAGAAATCACATCTGCCGTGTGTGGAAGCAGAGTGCAAGGGGCCCGTGTCCCGGCCTGGCGGCCGAGGGTGGCTTCTTCTGCTCTGTCAGCACCGTTTAGATGCTGCTTGGCTTTGATGGCATCATGTAGAAGCCAAGTATCAGAGAGAAGGGACTCAGGTGGCTGAGATTTTCCTCCTATACTTGATAGTAGGCTTTCCTTTGAAGGGACAGGAGGGTTGGGGCAGGGGAGACTAGATTGCTGGGTCACTAGACTGACAGGTCACTAGATTCCTCCAATTCCAAAACCCCTGCTGTGGGCACGCGGCCGGTCAGGAGGCGTTGACACGGCCGCTGCCCGCAGTCCTGCGTGCTAGGAGCAAGGGGTACTCTTAGGTTAGCCCGGTGTTTCTTTGTCCCTCCCTGAGGGCCAGAATCCAGCTTTATCACGTGTTTCAGTTGTTGCACAGGAGCAGATGACATTCCTGGACCGGTGACCTGGGGGCCAAGGCCTGAGAGCTCCATCAGTTTAAAGTGGCCAGAACCTGGGAATCCCTGTGGAGCGATTCTAATGTATGAGATAAAACATGGACCACACGTCGAGGTGAGACGGGGCAGTGGCCCGTATCCGGGTGCGCTTCCGTCACAGGCGACAGCGGAAGTTAGGCTGTGACATGGAGCACCTCCTGGTTAGCTTAGGACCTTAAACAATAAAATAAGGAGATAAGTCCGTGAGGATTTAGATCCTTCTACCTGTTCCACGCTCCTTGAGGGATTCTCAGAGTGTGCCAGGAGCTGGCTTATTCTCGCCCTCAAGGCACTCCTGTGTTGCAGAAAATGATTTTTCAGTCTAGACTAGATTCGGCTTGATGATTTAATCTTTCTGGAACTCTTTGATTAAAAAGATAAGGTTTGGTTAACTTGGGTGTGCTGAGTTAGAGGGCTGCCATGGTGTAAGGCTTGGTTTTTCCCCTTTTACTGCAAATCGGGGTCACTGTTAGGTGGGAAGTCGCCTGTTACTCACATGTTTGTGGGAAACTGACACATGTGTTTTATTTCCCCAGGATCGGCGGGGATGTGTGTCCTGACAGGAGCACAGGAAGTGTGCAGGGGCCAGGCTAAGCCGGCTCACCAGGGGAGCTACACGGCCCGGATCCAGGCCACCTCTCTCACTCTGCAGTGGGTTGTGGACCAATCCTGTGTTCTACGTCCAGGCCAAAAGTAAGGCTTGTGGAGGCAGTAGCTGGAGAAACCGAAAACAAGTGGGGCCAGGACTGGGGAGGCCTGGGCCGTTGTGGCCCTCTGATTTTCTGACTTCTGTGGGCCAGCTTTCAGAAGCCAGCACCTCATCTGAGAGCCCAGGCTGGGGACCTGTGGTGCTTGGAGTCCCACACCTTATCTGATGGGCTAGGAGAGGGTCTGAGCCCCTCTTTTGATGGAGTCAGCAAGGGACCTTTGCTCTCAACTTGGTTTATGTCCAAAGCATTTTACAAAGCACTGTATTGAACATTCTGCCTCCTGCCTTGTCAGGGATGCTGGTTGGGGCTCAGGCTCAGGGCTTAGAATCCCAAGGGGTGGAGACCTGGGAGGGCATCTGGTCCCGCTGCTCTGGGCCAAGAGTCACTGTGACAGCACCCCAGGCTGAGGCATGGCCCCCTTCATTGCTCATTGGTAAAATACCGATGCACTTTTAAAGCAGCAACACACATTGAAAGCACACAGTGCTCAGCGCTTGGCACAGAGATTGGGCCATGTTGTGAGTTTATGCTCAAACCACGGCCAAGACAGAATTCTTTGCACGTCCTTGAAGCTTACTTTACACCTAATAGTTTGTCTCTTAACCTCCTCCCCCTACACTGCCCCCTCTCTCCCCTCACTGGGAACCGCTAGAGAAATTTATTTTTGAGTATGGTGTTACGTGGGGCTCCAAGTTCATTGAGTGTCACCTGATAATCACATGAGCCTGGGTCTACGTCCTGGGTCTCTATTTGTTCCTTTGGTCTATATTTAACTCCACCAATATCACACCGCCCTTGGCTGAGACCCCCAACTTACCAACACAGGTGAGGCAGAGCACCGCACAGGCCAGGGGCAGGGGCTCAGGGCTGGAATGGCAGAAAATCTGGAATTGTAGAGAGATGGGCCCAGGGTCAAGCTGGCTGAAGCCAGGAGCCCTGCCCCCGAACAGGTCTTGGGGGATCTGGCAGGGAGGGGAGGAGACCTCAGGAATCTCTGTGCGCTAAAGTTGGATTTACCACCCTGGCTCTTCCTTTAGCCTTCTCTGTGCCATTTATTTTTCCATGCCTCAATTGGCCCATCTGTAAAATGGGAACTCTGTGTGAGGGACTCCATGGAGACCTGCGTCCCATTGCTGCCGATGACCACCGTGGGGTCTGGGCGAGCCTCCACTCCCCTTTGGGGCTCCATTTCACCAGCCATAAGATGAGGGGTTTGGACGGGGCAGACTTTAGGGATTCTCTCTTCAAGCTGGGATTCAGATAAGCTTCAACTTGAGCTCAGGAAATGTGGGTTCTGTGACCTTGACCAAGGCCCTTCACCTTTCTGAGCTGCCTCAGTTTCTTCACCTGCAAAATGGGGACCACATAGGTCCCTACCTCAGAGGATGGGTGTGGAGCTCTGAAACAATCCACATAGAAAACTGATCCCACAGGAGCTGCCCAAGGACCACCAGTTCCTGTTAGTAGAGGGAGTCAGTGCAGAGCTCAGGAGTCAGACAGCCTGCGCTGGGATTCAGAACCACCAGGTGGGCACATCCCTGGAAAAGTTACATCTCGCTAGGCCTCAGTTTCCTCAGCTGTAGAATGGGGATGATAACAGTTCCATAGGATTGATTACAGTCTATGAGGATGAAAGACAGAACCATGTGACACGCTGGCACCCAAACCTGCCAGAGGTGAGGCTGAAGATGCGGGTGCTGAGAAAACAGCTCCAGGCAGATACATCAAAGCCCTTTGACCGCCAGCTCTCCACATGGACATACCCTCCTGGTGTGGATCCCTCAGCTCTCTGGCTCTGATGTCCTCATCTCAGCCAGAAGGTTCAGGATCTTGTAGGGGCCACACACCTCTCAGTCCCGGGAGCCCCTAAATCCTGCAGTTATTAGCCTCCCCATTTCAAGCCCCAGCAGTGATGTTCACCTAAGGTGATTACCTGGATCTTGACCAAAATTGGGGGGAGGGGAACTGGGGACCCCTGTGACCACCCTCCTCAATCCCTGTCATCCTTAGGGCCAAGGAACTTAGAGCACCCTGGGAGGAGGCCGGATTTGGTGCTGGAATAGGAAAGCTTGGATCTGCTGCAGACTGGCTGAGTGCCTCCAGGGGGCCTCCGGCCCTCTGGGCCTCAGCATCCTCCCCTCTGAAGTGGGGAGATGCCACCCTCTGGCTTGAATGGTCAGGGAGCTCTGGGAAAGGGTCCCAGTCACAGTAGGTGCTAAGTCATGTCAGCATTCTCCACTCCCCTAGTGGGGGAGAAAGGGGAGTCTGCTCATGTCCAGAGCTCTGCGTGGTGTGTGTGCCCGCTGGCACTGGGAGTGTGGGGAGGGCCAGCTGCCAGCCTGAGGCAGGTTTGAAGGAACATCTTGGTGTATCAGGAGCTGAAACTCTGGCTACAAGCTCTGCCTTCATAGCCGCTCATGTGGGTTGGAATCCCTGCAGGATAGCTGAGCAGTGACCCTGGAAGTCCAGGGACATGAGCTGCCCCCGTCACCCCCTCACCTTGCAGGCAGTGGACATGATGGACATAGTTGTCCTGGTCATCACAGTTCAGATGGTCCCTGTCACAGTTCACCATCAGGATGGCTTTACCCACCAGGCCCCCAAACCCACTGCCGCTGCCAATGGCAAAGCAGAGCTGGTGGTGGGGTCTCAGACCAGACCAGCACCTCCCTCCCCCGTGTCCCCCTGGCCAGCCTCCAAGCCCCATCTCTTCATCCTCACCCCACCCTCTGAGGATAGGTCCACTCCTGCTCAAAAAATGGAAATGGCTCCCTAGTGCCCACACCGTCAAGTCCAACTACATGGCTGTCTTTCATGGATGTCCATGTTATGTCTGCAGCCAGCATCCTCTTTCCATAGGCCATTTCCTGACTGTAAGATCCATTCCTCCCTCCAGACCTTGGTCCTTGCTGTCCCTGCACCTGGAATGACCTCCCTCTGGCATCGCTCTGGAGCCCAGCTCAAGTGGACTTCAAGTGAGTCCTTGCTCACAAAACCCATCCTGACCCTTCTCTGAGCTCCCAATGCTCCAAGTGCCACCACAGTCCAGCCCAAAGCTCGTAGTTTCATCCTTGGTAGGTTTCCCTTTTCACCTACATCAGGGGCTTGACATACTACTGCCCAAGGGCCACATTTGGCTCAGCCACTGCCTGTTTTTCTAAGTGGAGTTTTATTGGGACACTGTCACATCCCTTTGTTTCCGTGTTGCCTGCAGCTCTCATCCCACAGTGGCAGAACCAAGTCATTCAGCGGAGACAGCATGGCTCTCAAAGCCTGAAATACTAGCTTGCTCTTGGAGAAATGTTTGCTGCCCCCAGACTAGATTGAAAATCCAGAAGGATTCCCTTTCAAAGGAAGGTTTGGGCACCAATGTGACTGAAAGTTCTTGGTGATGGTTTTTCTCCCAGTGAAAGGCCCCCAGCCATGCCTGGCTCCTCTTTGCCCCCCCCCACCCCCCCCGACCTTGGCATCAGCCGGGAGGCAGGGGGATACCTGAGGGGCCTCATCCCTCTTAACCCAGCCTAGAGCAGCTCCAAACTCCATCCCCTTTTCTGGGCCCAGCCAGAAATCCCCTGCCTTGTCCACAAAGCCCCTAACCTGCCTGACTTCACAGTTCAGGTCACAGTCCAGGGCTGTGTCTGCAAGGGGAGGGCAGAGGGTAAGTCACGACAGGGTTCCCAGGAGCCCAGCACAGGCCCATGGCCTCTAGCTTCTAACCTTTCTCAGGACCCATCTGGGGCCAGGTAGACAAGTCATTCCCAGGAAGACACTGTCCAGAGGTGAGAGCATCTGGAGCCGCCCACCCTGGGCTAGGGGCTCAGGGGCCTTGGGGAGGAAGAAGGGTCAGAGCAAAGGTCAACTGCTGCCCCCTCCAGGAAGCCTTCCCTGAACTCAGTCTCTTCTGCATCCCTACAGTCCTCACTGTCTGGGATGTGCCCTGTACGGAGCCTGGGTCACCCTGGATGCCCCTGGTCTGTTTGGAGCTGCTTCATCTCTTTGGGATGGGGCAGTGAGCCTGGACTCTGGTGTCAGTCGTGGATGTGAATCTGGGCTGGCGCCTGCTGGCTTGTGGCTTCTCTGAGCCTCAGCTTCTTCCCAATTCCCAAACCTCTTCCCACCTTCTTGCTCTTTCTTCCTAGAAACGTGGGGAGATTTTACAACACCAATGAAACATTCACCAGGGGGAGAGAGAGAGACTGAGAGAAGACCCCCAGCCCCCAGTATAGAGAGAGAATTTGAAATGATTTTTAATCGTGTGAAATGACACCCGATCACCATGCAACAGGGTATGAATCTCAAAAACCTAACGTGGGGCAAAAGAAGTCCAGACCCAAAGGACGTGTGTAATATGATTCCATCCATAGAAAATTCAAATATAGGCCAAAATAGACTATTATTTGGGTACGCATATTCAGATGATAAAACCATAAAGAAAAGCATGAAATACTCATCACAAGATAGTGGTTACCTCTGTGGGAGGGAGGGGCTGTGATCAGGGAGAAGCTTGGGGGCAGGGTGTGCTTTGGGGTGCTGGTCACATTCCATGTGCTGTCCAAGTGTTTGCTTTGTATCTTCATTAATAGATGCACACACATAAAATAAAGCTTTGTGCACCTTTCTGTATGTGTATTTTCTTTTTTAATTAAAAAATTGTAACTGAAATATAACCAGTTCACAGTGTTGTCAGTTTCTGGTGCACAGCCTAATGCTTTAGTCATACATGTACATATGTATATTCCTTTTCGTATTTTTTCATTATAGCTTATTACAAAATATTGAATATAGTTCCCTGTGCTATACAGTAGAAATTTGTTTTTTCTGTATGTGTATTTTCCAGTGAATGAGAATGTGTTTGTGTTCTGGGAGGGGGAGGCAGAGAGATACCCAACCTCAATCCTAACAAAAGGAAGGCAAATTAAAGCAATGGTGAGAATCTGACCTCTCAGATTGTCGAAAATGGAAAAGGTTGATAATGTACAGTGTTGGCAAGGCACTTCCAAATGTTGTTGGTGGATGTGTAAATTTGTATGGTCTTTTTTGAAGAGCCATTTGGAAATGTCTACCAGAATTTTAAATGTACGACGCCTATAACTCACCGGGATCTACTTCTAAAAATGCCTGCTGCACACAGAAAACAAAACATGGTTACCAAAGGGCACGGGGTGGGAGAGGGATAAATTAGGAGTTTGGGATTAACAGATACACATGACTCTATATAAAATACATAAACAATAAGGTCCTACTGTAGAGCACAGGGAGCTATATTCAACTTCTTGTAATGACATATAATGGGAAAAATCTGAAGAGAAGTATATATGTATTTGTATGTGTAACTGAATCACTGCTGTATGTGTGAAACTTACTGAGTCCCAAACTCTGCTCGCTGCACGACAGGCCAATAAATCGAAAGACAAGGTGTTGGGGCAAAGAGTAGTGACTTTATTTGGAAAGCTGGCAGACCTAGAGGGTGGCAGACTAATTTCTTGGAGAACCATCCTCCCCCAGTCAAAGTACAGGCTCCTTGTATACCAAAAAAAAAAAAAAAAAAGAAAAAGAAAGGAAGGGCTGGGGTGTGGTTGGCTGTTGCGAACTTCTTGCTGCAGGAATTCTTTGTTCCGGCAGCTGTCCACCTGGATCAGGTCATGGTCCTCCTCCAAAACCTCCAACAAAACAAATGTTATTTTCTATTTTGCAGGTTGTTACCTTTATAGGAGTGCAAAAGTGTTAATATCCTTAAAGGTCAGAGCCTTGAAAACAGGCTCTCCTGTCTATTTCAGGCTACAGGCAACATTGTTTCACAGAAGGGGCAGAGCCAGGCAAGGCTAAGCCTAGAGAACAGGGCACAGGGTTAAAGGAACAGGAACAGATCTAACGTGGAGTCAGATTTGTTCTTTTCTATTACATCACCAGTATTTGTTATTGTCACTGTTTTTTAAACTGCACATGAAAAGATGCTCAACTTCACTAGTTATTAGAGAAATGCAAATCCAGCCAACAATGTATTGAAAAATCCAAAGTAATCAGAAGCAGAGCACAGGACAGTGCCCATCTGCTGCAAGGATCATGAGCACCTGCCAGTCTTGTTGGACAGATACTCAACATCCCTGCTCCTATGCGATTCTGGGGGGGGGGGGGGTTGGAGGGGGGGGGATGAGGCTTATTTATTTTAACGGAGATACTGGGGACTGAAGCCAGGACCTTGTGCAGGCTAGGCACGCACTCTACCACTGAGCTGTACCCTCTCCCCCTCCCCGAGCTTTTCTGACACACATCCAAGACATCATTTCAGCCCTAAATACTTAAATGATTCAATACTCACTTAAGTATATTAAATTACCAGTTACCCCAATGAACAGGCACTAAACTCAAACAATATTGGCCATGAGTCCTCTGGCCACACATATGTGCATCCCCACCCTGGTCAGGGGACACTGGCTCACTTTTCATGTGGACTCTTGGCAAGATATTCTGGAAAGGGACTGTGTACGGCAGGTCACATACTTCTCAAGATTAGAACAGAGAGAAGGTCACATTAGGAAGTTTATCTCAGCAAAAATGAACAAAGAAATCAGTGCTGAAAACAAGGCACATCTGTCATTTAGTGTAAAATAAATGGAGTCTCGGGGCTGGTGGAAATGTTCTCTGTCTGCTCTCCTCCGAGGTACTGCCAGCCACGGGTGGTGTTCAAGTCCTTGGAATGTGGCTGAGGAACTGAATTTTCAGTTTACTTTTGACTAATTTTAATGTGGACACATGCAAACCCAGCCTTGAACCCAGTTTTTACAGTCTGATAGCCCTCCCTGCACAGGCAGAAAGAAGGCACTTCCTGTACAAACAGGGCAGGAGGCAGCAGGAAAGGGTGGCAGCAGTGTCCCCAGAGCCCCGAAGTTCCGAGCAGTGGCCCTGAGCGTGCGGCTGTATCACCAGCTCCTTCAGAGCTGACGACACCCTGCACCACGCACGGCCCAGCCCATCCCTCTCCAGGAGAGCGCATTGTGGAGAGAAAGTTTACTTCCAGCGTCACAGGGGTGAGAGAACTCCCAGTCCCACCGTGCACCCAAAGGTGGTCATGCACAGGGCGCCCTTCCCGAGTCTGGAGCCCGCAAACGGGAGGGCTCCCCCGACCGTGGTGCCTTCACCTCAGGGCAGAAGACGGCCTCTTACTCTCCACTCACCCTGAAACCATAATAAAGCAGATTATTAAACAGAGAAGTGGGCATCGGAGAGTCACAGTATCCTGACTGCCAAGAGTTTCCCTTGAGGAGCTCCCCCAAGGTGACAGCAAAGACCAAGAGGAGGGAGAGAAGGCTTTCTGTCCCCATCAGGTGAGGGTCCTGTTGTCACCTAACAGACACCCAGTGCGCCAGCCAGCCAGCCCTGGCTCCACCAAACCCTCCGGAGGGAGGCTGACCGCCCCAATCCTGGTCACCTGTGCCCAAATCCTGGGTGCAGAATACATGCGACAGGCGCCCTCTGGGCCAGCACGCACAGGACCTGCTCCCGGGCCTCCTGCACTGGGGGGGGGGTGGGGGGACACGCTCAAGGAAGGAAAGCATTGGGCTGTGAGGCGCACCTTGCAAACAGGAATGAGAGTGGTGTCCGCGGGAGCCTGTGCAGCTGAGGAACGTCACCACTTACCCATGTGCTGTGGTCTCCAGGACATACTGTCAAGCGAGAAATGCAAAGTGGAGATGGGTGATTGGCCCACCTGCACCAACAGAGGCTGGGAGGGCATTTGGAAGGTGACTGACTGCAGAAAGTGGGCTGGCCAGTGGGTGGCATCATGGGGACAGAGCCACACAGACAGGGAGGGGGCTCTAATGGTGGTAAAGCACCTGCCCGCTGGCAATGCCACTCCAGATCCTGCCTAACCTTTATATTTTAATCAAAAACATGTTTCTTCATCTCACAGGGAAACAAATAACTGTGAGTTACATCTGCTTTGTTCTGTGTTTGCCTCTGGGGTGACCTGATGGGGACCAACCCCAGCAGAGCCCAGGCCCCCCCCTACCTGTCCCCACGTGACTCTCACCCTGACCAGGATCTGCGCTTGCTGCCTCTTGGCCAAATCAACAATATCCTCTCCATTAAAATTAATATTTTCTAAACATCCATCAAAGTTTTTCCTTGAAATGTCACTGATTTTCCAGGTGCTAACATCCTTCCAAAGCTGATCTTAGAAAGAAAACTGACATCAATATATTCTCTAGTGATTTTCTGATAATTTCCTTGAAAGAGTCGCGATTCACAGGTCCAGCAGTAGGAGTCAGAGGTGGGTCTGTTCTGCGTAATTACGTATTGTGCTAGTTTTAAGTGAAATTCTGAGACGCAGATCCTGCCTCAGTTCACACACAGCTGCTACCCACCACACGAGAGCTCATCATCTCCTAGTTAGGGGCACTGGGGCGACAGCTGCAGGGCGGCCAGGCCTGGGGGCCCTGGAGCAGCACACCTGCCTTGTCACACCTGCCTGGGTTCCTCCAGAGCCAGGGAAGCTGCATCCCCGGGGAGGAGCGTGTCTGGTGCTGGCAGGGCTGGGGGTGAGGACCCAGTCCCCCAGGCCTCAGAGGGCAGCTCAGGGATGCAGCCCCCCCACCCAGTTCCCTGCAGGACCAGGGGGCAGGCTCAGCCATCCTGCCTGGCCCCCCTCCTGCACTGCTCTCCCAAGGGTGGTCCATCCTTGGTGTCCCAAGGACCCCCCCCATCTGTAAGGTCATGTGTCAGACCAACTGTCAGATCTGGCTGTGGCCTGACTTGGGGGAAGGGAGGGGACACCCATCTTCACATCCTTGAAACAGGATGTTTTGATCTGTGCAAAAATCATCTTGCGTGAAAACCTGAAATGATTTTCTAGCTTATATACATCTCTGGATGGAATAAACATCCATCTGTGTATAAAATACGATGTTGTCTTTGCCAGTACACAGAGCAGTAAGATCACGGATGATCAAAATAGGGCAAGACTTGCCCATTGTTATGGGGATCTGCCAAGTCCATTCATGCTGAACGAACATTGAAAACCTTTTTTAGCCTGTTTTCATATATAGTTCATAAACTTGAAATGGCTTACAAAAATGACATTAAAACATTGTATCTTACTGCAATTTAGGTGTATATGTGTAAGGGGTAAATGTTAGGTGTTTTTAAAATGTGCTTGAATGTGCTGAATCCATGCATTTGACTCTGTAACATCTGTATCTACAAGAATGCACAGCTGAGACCCAGGGACTCAGGGACAGGCAGTGGCTCCCAAGTCTGGGTGGAGACACCTGTCCTCTGTGCCCCCTCCCCACCGCCAGAACCAGCACAGAAGGGCCCCCAGCCACCGGGCTGCAAAGTGCAGTGACTCACCTTCAGGACAATGCACACAGGACTCAGGTACAAGGAAAGGCCTTCTCTATGGGGGTCTTCCTTCTACCTGGGCCCACCTGCACTCGGGTAGGCAGGGCCCTCTCCATGGGGCCATCCCTCCCCTGGACCACCGCACCCTCGTCTACCACCGTCCCCACTGCCAGGAAGCTCCGCACCTTGGGGTCCAGGTCCAGGTGGCTCAGGCCTCTCCGTGCCCGGAACTTCCTGGAGTGCCTGTCCACGGTCAGGTTCACATGCTGCTGGGTGTGTTCAAAGAGGACCGAGTGCCAAAGCTGGTCATCCAGCAGCCTGCCCAGGGGGACACCACTGGGGCTGGACAGGGAGGGGGCTCAGTATCACCTGAGCAGAGGGAAAGGGGCCATTGGCTCCCAGCCCAGCATTGGTCCCGGGCCAGGCCGCATGCATCCCTGCAGCTCCAGCCTTGGCCTCTCTGCTTTGTACCAAGACCTCGTCTGTTCTCCTGGGAAACACCCTCTTGGCTTTGTGCCCTGATCAGTGCTGCTGCTCCAGCCCCGAGGTTAGGGTAGGGAAGCCAGGGGACGTGGCCGGGCCTGTAGGCACTTTCTATGGTCACAATGTGGGGCATGAGTTTGTGCTACTGAATTCTGTGGGGACAGGGCGGGGGTGCTGCTGACACCCCACAACACACAGGATGCCCCCACAGGGAGCCTGCTGGTCCGAAATGTCAGCAGTGCCCGGACAGAAACCGCACTTGAGGGGATAAAGATCCCAGCCGGGCCTTATGCCACAGCTGGTCCGTGTTAATAGTCTGGTGTGGAAACAGATGTGTATGCAGAGGCCCTCGTCCGTAGTGACTGCTGAAAGATCAGGGACAAAAGCCCCTCGACAGAGACCACATGCAGTGACCAGACCGTTGGTCCCCGGTGGGCCACTCTACCTGAGCTGAGGAGAAGAAAGAGTGCCTCTCACCAGTTCCGGGCTGATGCACGTGCCACTTCTTCCCTCTCTGCAGAAGAGGGTCCTGCCACTCCGCATTATTTTGAATTTCAAAGAAACGATGTCTTTTAATGGACTCCTGGTATTTTGACCAAATCTGTAAAGCAGGGAAATTTTTCCAACAAAATCAATCACCTCAGACCCTGCAGAAAAGATAAAAGTTGTTCTAAGTTGTTAGCCTGCTTCTCATCAATGTTCTTAAGTGTGTGGAGCCGGGCAGACACAGAGACACACACGCACACACACACACACACACACAGGCACACATGCACACATGCACACACATACACACAGATGCAGTTTGTACGTAGGCACACACATGCACATGCAGACACACACACACGCACACACACATAAACAGTACATTTCCCACCTCCTCATCAGAAGACAAACACTCTCCACAGCAGGTGTTGAGAGACTTAACGATTGTTTTCACCCACGAACGCGATCTGAGAACTCCGGTCTGAGTGGCTGGCCGCCTCACCCTGTGGCCACGTCGTCCCCAGGTGCTCTCGGCATCCGGCTGCTTCTGCATCTTCCTTAGACACGCTCGATGGCCACCGGTGACCTGACACCTCAGGCTCTTACACAGGATCCCTCTGAAGAACTATTTTCCGCACGTAAAGAGGGTCCCACAGAGACGCCTCTCTCACCGCAGGGTCATGAGGGACCACCTGGGCTAACGCTGAGATAAACACTCCATCTCTCCCGCGGGCCCGACCCCAGCTGCCCGCAGCCTGGGCAGCCCGGCCCCAGGCCTCCTCTACACTCATTGGGCCCCTGCAGTCACTTCCACTGTAAGAAATGGCTCAAACTCCTCTGAAGGCTCCTGGGAAGCTACTGGGTCCTGCTCACAGTGCCCACTTAAGGAGGGGAGAAGAGATCCTGGAAAAGCCCCTAAAATAGGAAGGACCCTCGGCCTCCCCGGAGAAGCCCAGGTGTGCAGATGCCAGATGGAGGTGGTCTGGTGGGGGGGAGATGCTGAGAGCCAGCACATCACCCCTGGGGGTCCTCATGGGGGCAGGAGCCTGAGGGCCTGACCCCCCTCCACACTCCGTATCTCACCCCGGGTCTCCCTGCCCCACACATCCAAACCCATCAGCTCCTGATCCGCAGGCTGGGATGGTGGGCGGGCATGAACCCATTGGGGTAACTTCTTCTAAGACAATGTGACGGAATTACTGCTTCCTGTACTGATTTCTGACAAAACCCACAAGGTGGGCACTTCTGTACATGGAACGTGCTTTCAATGACACGTCATATGTAAAATAAACCACTGATAACAATGCTTGCCCACCTTAGGAGGATTTCTTTTTGAAATTCATGCTTGAATTTCTCCATCTGGTTGATGTGCTTAGAAGTAATTGATTTACCATCTGCACAATGAGTGAATGGGTCATTTCCTGTGAGGTACGTCCTCCCACCGGCCACTCCTCTGAACAAGGGGGACCAGCAGGAAGCTCTGTGGAGTGACATGCGATGACCTGGGGCCAGAGGGGGTGAGCCACCAGCATCTGGGGTCCACGCCCACAGGCGACCTGCTTCAGATGGAGTTTCTCCAGAAGTGCAGACAAGTCCCCTCCAGGCATGTGTGTCCTCTCTGTCCCTGAAGGGACATGCTTTTCCCCCAACAGTGCTCTGAGAGCCTCGGACACAGTCACTCAGTGTCAGCCCCAGCCTTGGCACTGAGGAGGGCAGTGCCAGTAACCACGGAGGGAGGACAGTGAGCCCTGCATCCCTCCCGCCCCCACCAAGAGCACAGAGGGGGGCTTCCCAGAACAGAAGCTCCCGTGTAACAGAAATCCGAGGGCTGTTTTCATCCTAAAGGAGGAATCTTAAGACACCAGTGTTCTCATTCAGTTATTTGTCACACACTTTTTAGTGTAGTTTACTTGGATTTTGTGTTTTACAAGCGTATCTGATGTTCACGGTGAAGACAAGGAGAGACGGAGTGAAGGAGCCCCAGGGTCTGCCTGGGACCCACTGACAAGGAGAGGGAGCCCGTCCTCCTCATGGGTCTCCTGCAGCGAGGAACACTCACCCGTGCACAGGATCAGGCACACGCACACACACGCACACACATGCACACACGGGAGAACTCGGGCAGCACACACGTGTAATTATTTTGT
Source organism: Camelus ferus (assembly GCF_009834535.1). Taxonomy (NCBI): domain Eukaryota; kingdom Metazoa; phylum Chordata; class Mammalia; order Artiodactyla; family Camelidae; genus Camelus; species Camelus ferus. Next base: position 629,891 of record NC_045701.1, read on the forward strand.
TGTCCAGGGTTCCTAAGACCAACTCAAGGCTCCTCCAGGTCACGTGGTTGGGAACTGCCCTCGTCCCTGGGGATGTGCCCGCCGGTCACCGGGGCAGTGGGAACACAGAGCCCGCTGGGCCCACCGTGGAGCCATCCACGCGGCAGTCATCAGACCGGGCTTAGACCTTGCTGCCTGCCCCCGTCCCCTAGCAGAGCAGCGGCAGGTCCCCACCCGAGGCCGCCCTTAGAACATGGGTCTACTCGCTGCAGCATGGCCGCCCTCGGCCCTTGTTTAACTACAGGAGGCCTCGGGTCTGTGGGCGCTGGCTCCAGGACCAGCTCTGGCCCAAGCAGGGAAGGAGGTGGCTGGCCAGCATCCCCTCAGCTGTGCTTTGTCCGGCTGGATGTCCTCCCTCCCGCGTGGTTTTATTTCCTGGTAGCACCCCTGGCGAAGGCACTGGTTGCAGGTTCAGGGATCCGTCTGCGGCTCCTGTTCGTGGTTCCTCATCCCCACAGAACAAAGTCCTCATTTTCAAGTGGCTTCACAGCCGTGTGGACTGGCTGACTCATGGTCCCAGCTTCTCCCTTCAGACAACCTGCATGTAATCAGATAATCCCAACCTTGGGTGTCTGTCCCCCTCTGGTCTTAACCTCAGACCTGCATGGACGCAGGAGTGGGTGGCACCGCTGCCCACCTGCTCCTCCCAACCACACACCCATTGCTTCATCCATCTCCCCACTGACAGGTCAGGAGGCCCCACCAGGGAAGTGCAGGTTGCCATGGGGATGGAGCAACTGCCATGGGGACACATGCTGGGAAGTTGCCGCCAGGAATATGCCCTCGAGTGCTCATGTATGAAGCTCAAAGCAGGTGGCACTGAGCTGCAGGTGAAGGGCCGGTGCTGTGAGGGGTGTGAGAGGCTGGTGTGACCAACTGTGCACCTTCCCCTGTGTTTCCCATCAAACAACAGAAAAAGGTTGGGTGTCCAGGCATCTGACACTTCTGTGCAAAGGCCCTGTGGCCACCAGAGACATCCTGTCCCTGTCCAAGGTCTGAAGTTGGGTCCCTGTGGATGCCAGGTGTTCAGGGCAAGGACGTGAGGTGCATAGAGAGATGACACCAAGAACCAGGGCCTGACCTGGTGCCCTGAAGGCTTCACATGACACCGGTCCTCCATGGAGATATTGGCCGATGTGTTTGTGGGCTTGGCACATGGCAGGCTCCTCCCAGCTGCAGTCTGAGGTCCCTTGGGTGCTGCCATGGTCACATGGGTAGGTAGGGCAGGTGGGACTCAAACCAAGCTGAGAATAAAGAGTGGAGAGAATTGGGTGGATTAAAACTGAACTTGGAAGGAGGGATATCAGAGCTCTGGGCTGACTGGGTGTGCCCTGATTTAACTGAATCCAGCATCGGGAAGGCAGGTCTGCTTTCTGAGAGAGGACACGGGGTGGCAGACGGTCCTTGGAGATGATTCAGAGGGAGAGATGGCTCAGCTTTAGTAGGACAAGGACCCCTGGAGCAGCCGGGGGTGGGAGCTGGTGTCCAAAGAGGCCTGTGTCAGAGGCATAGCTGGACACCAACGTGGAAGGGGACCTGTGGCCAGGCAAGGACTCTGTCACCCAAGGGACAGCAAGGAAGAAAACTACCCAGCAGAGCCCGTGGCCGGCACCCTCCTGACCCCCGTGCAGTCAGCAGCCCTCAGCACCGGCCACCCTCTGGCTCGTCCTCTTGTGGCTGGAGTCCATCTGCAGAGACCCCTTCCCCGGGGGTCCCTGCCTGCTCCCTCCTGTGGTCAGGGTGCCCTGTGTTCCCTATCCCCACAGTCCCCAGTGATCATCCTTGTCACTCAACAAGTAGATGCTCCCTTAATGCCAGGAACCCAGGAAATGTAAAACAAGAGACGGTGCTTCAGGGCAGGTGAGCGTGTGAGGACCAGGAAGGGAGGAGAAGGTGTGGAGACAAGTCTGCTGGGGTCCATCTAGGGTCCAGGGTTTATCCCGACTGCAGGGGTAGGGCCTGGAGCCCGAGGCTGTGAGAGAGCGGGGCCTGTCCAGGGGGACTGGGCAGTGACCAGGATGGAGGTGCGGGCTGGGGTGGGGGGGGCTGCCCGCAGTCGTCCAGGTGGAGGAGTGGCTTGTCCTTAGACCACACAGGGAGACGCGGGAGCAGGGGAGCAGGACACCCGTGAACCACCTGTTGGAGGCTGAGTTGAGCCTCTCTTCAAGGAGGAGCTGTGAAAGGGCGCCTCTCATCACTGGGATAAAAGATGGCATCTCACATCTCCTGGCTGTGGCTGCGGGGAGGGGTCATCTCCTGAGTTCTCTGCAGACCCTCCTGCTCCCCATGACAGGTTCTCCTAATTTTAGAGGCTCAGCCAGGCTCCCTGGGGATGGGTTGGGGGTGCCCTCAGCTCCAGCAGCTCCGGGAAATGCCTGGAGACAGGACCTTCCTGAGGGCACCACCTCTGAGCTGGAGAGACTCATGGAGGTACAAGCTCAGGGGGCCTCTTGTGTCAAGTGAGCGCCTTCAGAGACTTGGGGTGTCTGGGGAGGGGGCGTGTGGGGGGCACAAACCCCAGGAGGAAATCCCCGCAGCCAGGATGCTGGGAGGGGGTGTACTCACCCGCCTGAGCGGGGAGACAGTGGTGGCGTGGCAGGCCCAGCCTGGATGCTAAGCTCTGGGTGCCCCTGCGCCCCAGCATCTGACACCTGCCCTGTTACTGTCGACAGCCATAAACCCACCTCCTGGACCCTGATGGACCCACCCCCTGTCCCAGCTCACTCCCGACCTCACACTTCTGTACAATCTAGTGTCATTGCCTCCTCGTTAGGGACACAGACACACCTCCCATGTCAAACCACTGACACAGTGCTACTCGGAGAGCAGGTCCTGACCGGTGTCCGCACGGTCAGTGAGCAACTGGGACCCGGGTCTACATCACTGACACCCAGGCCGCGTCCGAGGACGTGGGGCTGCATGTGGGTGAGACCCCTGCCCTCTCCCCACTCGGGGTTTGTGAAGTGACAGGGTGTCCAGAGAGAGGGAGGGAGACAGAGACAGAGAGGGAGGGAGAGACAGAGAGAGACAGAGACAGAGGGAGGGAAGGAGAGGCAAAGATAGAGACAGAGACAGAGAGAGAGAGGGAGACAGAGAGGGGAGGAGAGACATGACAGAGAGAGACAGAGACGGGGCAGGGCCCAGCCCAGCCTGGCTGAGCACAGACACTCAGGAGACCGAGGAGAACAGTCTGGGTTCTGTCTCAGGTTTGCAGGAGCATGAAGGTGAGGTTAGGAAAGCCATGCCTGCCCTCTGGGTGCCCTGTGCATGGGTGGACTCATGGTGGGGGCACCCGTACACCTCCACGCACACCCCAGTCTGGCCCTCTGGGGTCCAGGTGGTCGGCAGGAAGTGCAGGGACCTGGCCTCCAGGGGCGGTCACAGCCGGAGCTGCACCATGAAACCCTGCAAGGCCACAGGCTCCGGTCGGCTGGGCCTCTGCCCTCAGAGCCCTGAGCAGGATCCTTTCCCTACTTTTGTCTTTCCTGACCGCCGTGCCCACCCCCAGAAAACCAGCAACCCCGAAGAACAGATGTGAAAATCCTGAACCACCTTCCGGCTGGAGAGGTTAGCCTCACACACCCTCCTCCTGGTTCCTGCAGGGCCAGGGTCCCCCATGCTCAGGGTCCCAGTGGGGCGGAGTTCCCTGTGCTCAGGGTCCCAGTGGGACAGGGTCCCCTGTGCACCAAACAGAAAGAAACAGACTGAGAGCCCCTCACTGCTTCCCCCTCTCCCAGGTGAGGGAGTGGGAAATATCCTCAATTTGTAACTTATAATAGAAATAATTACAACGTGCAGGATTAGAGGGGGCCTGGGAAGGTGACAGGGTTTAGGGAATACATTGAGGACATGGAAAATGCCCCTAAAGAACATGATGGCTCTCAAATGCAGTTTGCACATCATGTGGTGGCAAACAGGTCTTCAGTGAGAATGTATTTTTTAATTGCAATAGAAATCAATAGCATTGATTACATAGGAAAAAATCTAAACAGATTCTCAAAGGTTGTGTGTTCTGCAAAAGATTTTTAAAATTTTCTCAATTTACTGTGAATGTGACCACGCTCTTCCTAGAGTGATACCTGCTCAGCATCCCTGTGAAATGCTTCACAGGCCAGAGTTCATTTGCCCCCAAGCAGAGTGACAGGTTCGTGTACTGTCTACTGGATACCTTTTCTGGTTCCCAAGCTTGGTTCCAGCATTTGAAAGGGCCTCACTGACTCGCAAGTCCAAACCTGCATCTGATGAAGTGGGAGAGAGCGTTGCTCCGAAGCCCATGACTGTGCGACATTATTTGCTGATTTTGACACGGTTTACCCCCTAGTCACTGAACAGGCACCCCCGGAATAAAACGTGAGGCCCACAGCGGACGTGGCCACCCCAGGCTCCAAGGAGAACTGCTGCGGACAGGTCAGCAGGAAACAGACCGTGGAATTTAGTTTGGGGCTTTGCTGGCCCCTCCTGGCCATTTCACACACCTTGTCCCTTCAGGACCTGTGTCCCTCCGGGTCGCTCTCAGAGGACGGCGAGCTGGGTCTGCAAGGCAGTCATGCTGCAGACTCGGGGCAGAAGAAAGGACAGCATTCAAGTGGGAACCTGGTCTCGTCCCCCTCTTATGGGAGGGGTCGTGCCTCCTCGGTGGCCTCTCTTCACCCTTTTCTAAGTGTCCTGCCTTTATTCACTGTTTTAGGAGGAATGGCATTTCTTTTTACTCTTAATTCCACATTTAAAAAATCACATTGTCCAAACATCCGTGTTAAATATTGACATCAGTTACTCATTTTTGTGAAAATCTTCATTAAAAGCAGATTCCAATAAAAATCCTTAAGTAAGGATCACTTTGAGTTTACTGCTCAGACTAAGAAACACATATCTTAAAAAATACTGAACATTCACGTAGTAAACCTCACTGTACTTGGTGTCTGCAGCTCAGAAAGCATCACTTTTCTGTCTGTACTGAGGTTGTGTGTTACCTGAGCTGAGTCGGTGAGTCAGAGCAGGTCTTGGGGAAGGGACACTCACGTCTTAGGATTCTCAAAAGAGATGCTCGGGGGAGATGAGCCTCATGCTAGGTGTTTGCTGGTGAAGGAGCTGAAAATGAGACAAGCTCGATAAAAGTGTTTCTGACTTCACGAAGAGCATATTTTTGAAAATACACATATAATAATGGTAGATGGAAACAGAGCTAAAATATTTGTATACACTTGCCTCTGCAGGGTGGTTCTATTCAGTCACTTAATTAGCTAGTCAGTTAGTCACAATCAGCTTGTGACCCCTACCGGAGGTCTTGTTAACTAGACTCTGAGACTTCGAGATCACCTGACTCCAGCTGAGGGCGGCACGAAGCATTCCTCTTCAGCGGCTTTCTCCCCCAAGGGGAGCCTGGGGTGGGGGAATCCACCTCCTCCATGAAACCAGAGCCTACAGGGAAATCTGGGGAGGACAGAGGGCTGTGTGTCTGCCCCATGGGGCACAGCATCCCCTCCCCACATGCAGCCCTGAGACTGAGGAAGTGAAACTTTCATTTCATTCATTTTAACTGACTCAGATTTAAACCTAAATAGCCCATGTGGCAGCAACTTCCCTGCTGGGCGGTGCAGCACTGGAGCCCCTCGGCCGTGAGAACAGCATCTCTAGGAACTGCCAGGGTCCTCCAGGAGCACGTGCATCACAGGGGTCCTCACACTCAGGTGCCTTGAGCTCCATCTTCCCAGCAGATGTCTGGGGTCACAGTTCATAGTTCACACAGACTCTGCCTGGGGTCACTTCCACCCTCAGCACTGCTGTCCCCAGATGCCCCAGACTTACTGAGTTTCCAAGGGAAAATGGATAGAGGGCTAATCCCAGGTCAAATTTATCCACAGAGAAGGAAAGGTGTGTTTTAAAAATCCTTTACAGTTAAAGCTTATTCACCAGAATTGGAGACTCTACATAAAAGGGGAAAACTGAGTGGAGCTTGTGTCGAAGGACTGAAGTAAATCTTGACCAGCTACGATCTTCCAACTGACCAGAGAACTTGAAGCTGCATCTTTTGGGAAATAAACTGATATTCACACACGGACACACAGGATGGGTCCCCAAATCTGAAGATGCAGACCCCCTGCAGGGCAGGCTGCTGGGTCCAGTTCCCAGAAAGCCAGCCCAGGAGGACCCCGGACAGGGCCTAGTGGGAAGGGCAGCGTGTGTCCCGGGGCTGGGGGACGGGTGGCACCACGTGCTGGGCCAACCCCCAGGTTGTCACTCCTCCAGCCGAGCCAGAGTGAACGTTGAACGTAACCCTGGCTGCTCGAGTTTGGGCCCCATTTGTGGAAACCTCACAGTGTTTTCCCCAATTTCTTCTTGACTTATTTGTTTCTCTGCACTGAGTTTCAGCCTCTTCACCCCAATGTCAGCATGACTGACGACTTTCCTCTCATTTTCCTTCCTTCAGAAGCTCAGGGGCAGAAAATTACCCCACAGAGACACTACAGGGACTGCTGACAGTTAGTGACACGGCCCAGGTTTATCTCAGAGGGAAACCATCTCAGGTTGATGCAGAGATGCCAGAAGAGCCCTTTTCCTGTTTCTTCCACAGTGTCCCCGAGGGGGGATGTGAACCTGGTCTGCGTTCTTGCTGAGGCTTTCCCGCTACTGTCATAAAGATGATCTCTTCACTCCAGTGACACGGCCCTAGGAGCAGGGTGGCCTCAGATGTGGTCTCTGGGGTCCCTCCGGCCTTCCCGAGACCCCTTGACCTCAGGAGGGGCCCTGTCACCTACTCCCCAGCCCGCTCCGAGCACACGGGGTGCCTGAAGCTTCCTGTGCCGCTGTCCAGGGTCCTGACCTGTCCCCGCGCCCAGGGCACCAGGCCGGCCTTGGGTTTGCCTCACGTTTTCCTGCGGTAGAACCAGTGCCTGCAGTGTGTCGTCAACACACAAGCCCAGGTTTTACTTTATTATTAGACCAACAAGCATCTCAAATTTCTATAGCAACCCTGTGCTCATGCCTGGGTCCTGTGCCTGTCCTGGACTGCTCCACAGTCGGCGTGCGGGAGCCATGCTCAGGCTGATGGTGCACAGAGCACCTGGATGCTGGAGGAGGCTGTGGACCTCAGACAGGGGCCTGAGAGGCTGCATTCCTAAGAAGCATCCAGCGGTGCCAGTGCCTCCAGCCCACAGACACAGTGCAGTGAGAGCCCCAAGTGTTTTGCACTGAGAGAATTCAGAACCCCAGTTTGCACACAGGCATCACTTGCAGGGTTGTCGAGGGGGCACAGCTGGCTGGGTCTCCCTGCCAGAGACCAGTTTAACCTGGGGCTCAGCCTGGGCCTTGGGTACTGGAAAGGCCAGGCAACCCTGCTGGGCCTTGCCTTAGACTTGGGCCCCCGCATCCTCTCCGCAAATAGCCCATCCCTAAAGCCACTGAAGATGCAGTGATTATGATGAGGTCCTGGCCTGCCTGGTGGGGCCAGAAGCCCCCCAAAACCATCGGAAATTAGACCAACTCTGAATTTTTGTTCAAAAACATTTAATTTTTGGTCAGAATTCAGGGCCTCTATGATCCCCTCTGGCCATGTCCGGTGTTTGCATTGTCTGTGTGAGCTCTGTCCCTTTTTTCTCATTTATCTACCTGGTCAGCATCTTGGGCTCAACTATTAAAAGTTCAAGGAAATGTGACCCCAAATTGGTCACAGGAAACTTGGCTGATGTAAAAAGGCTGCCCTCCATCAGTGTGAGCCCTGCTTTCTTAAAGAAAGAACGTCTTCCTATTTTTATTGACTCGTTTTAGTGCTTTTAAAAATGCATCCCAAATGCCTTCATTGTGATCACATAAACTTTGTTTCAAACAAACAAAGATAAACAAGACTGGAAAATTTAACTGTTAAATTTGCACTGCAGATCTTGTAAAAATTAAATAAGGATTTATTTATAGATGCAGCCCAAACCCTCCAGCCCACCCCAAACAGTCCAACTTTCTCTGTGTTATGAGGTCGTAGCTGCCTCCACGGGACACAATGCGAGGTACCCAACCGCTTCCTGGAGACATCCTCCTCTCCGCATTTCATTCCCCTGCTTACACGTGGAAGACATCCAAGAAGCTTAAAGTTGTGGATGACACACTAAGTCTGGTGAATTCTGTTCTGAGTTCATACAGGCATGAAATTCTTGTAGGCAAAAATGAAAGTGTCTCTTGAATGGAGGTGGCTTTTATGCTAAAACTTTAATTAATTCCCTTTCTATTCTTCTCAAATGTGTCTTCCTGGAATGTGACAGACAGGGCTTGCACAACAGGACCAGCTGACCCTGGATTTCAAACATTCACTGAATCCTGAATGGCTCACACCTCAAATTCATCAGCGTATGTGTGACCTTGGAATCAGAGCTCTAATGGTTCTTAAAAAGAGCAGGAGCTCCCAGCGCTTCTGCAGAAAGTACAGTCTGGTCCTCAAGGGCACGACCTCCTGTGGTCTGTGTATGCTGGTGGTGGGGCTAGCCCCCCACTGGGCCTGGCCCGGCAGCTGCAGGGACCCCTGGGCAAGTGGAGCTGAAGGGAGGAGTCCTCTTTCTAACAGCTGGGAGCCAAACCCAAAGTAAACTCTGAGTAGATCCCTGTGCCTGAGTCCTCCCAGACATTCAAGTCCCTTTTGTGTCTGGAGCCTGGCTTTTGTGGGGGATGAGGTGGAAGGGGAGGGGGAGAGACAGAGCTGGGAGGGGAGGAAACAGGGGGCAGCAGAGGGGAGGTGCCCCGTGCCGCCTTCCCCTCCTGCCCGGCCGTCCAGAAGGGCTGGACTGGGCCCTGCAGAGCCTGACTGACGTGAGCCCATCCCTGCATCTCATTCTTCACTCTGGACACTTCAGGCAACAAAACTAACCAGCTAACTCATTAAACTAGTGGGATAAATAGATAACTAGTTTTCCAGATGCAGCAGTGGCCCCACTCAAGGCTCAGGCGTTTCTGAGGAAAGAGTCCAGGGAGGAGAACAGCGTGAAACATCTGCTTGGACAGAACTGTGTCCCAAATCCTGGTCGTGAACAGCAGGTGCCGTGTGAGCCGCTGACTCTGTGAGCATCCTTGTCTCAGCAGAGAAAGCTACACAAAGTGCCCAGGAGGATGAACTCCCTGGTCGCTGACCCCCACCTGGGGACCAGTCTTCCTCCACATGGCCCCTGCACACCTTCCAGGAGTCACTGAACTTGATGGAGTTAACAGTCAAGCGTCCAGGGCACTAGAAGCCTCTGAGGGCCGCACAGGTGCTGGTCACCAGTACCCCCTGCCCAGCGACTGTGAGGTCCCCCCTCTGCCCCGACCAGGCTCCCAGACCCTTCCAAACCACCCTTCACATATGTCCCATAAGATCACGTCTCCCTGGAGAGTCACTCTTCACCTGAAGCACGACAGCGGTCACTCAGGAAGGACCAGTCCCACCTCTTCAGTGAGAGTGAGCGTCCCTGCTGACGCGGCCCCCGGCTCCGCGGCGTGCGGCCTCCTCTCTTCTCGCTCTGCCTGGTAGCCACAGGCGGCCCCAGAGCCAGTCAGCCATCAGGAGAGACGATAAGTGAAGCTCGAGCGACAGTTTTTCTTTCCTTTTTGTTTTCATCAGCCAGTCCCAGGAGCTCGGTACCGATGGTGAACACTGAGGGCATGGAAGCCTGGCCCAGGGCCGGCTGTGAGCCATCTTGCAGGTCCCCAGAGCAGGGGGCCCTGGACCAGGCTGCAGGCAGGCAAAGCTGCTGCCCCGGCACCTGCCCAAGGAGGAGGGTGGCCCGAGGCTCCGGGTCCTGGGATGAAGTCCACAGTGCACAGCAGGCCCTGTGAAACCTCGTGACTTGATTAGGAAAACCCATCTCAGAGCGGGGATGCCAGTGCAAAACTGTACTTTAAAAAGTTGGAGGTCTGCAAGCATGCTGGCAGAGCTAACCATAGATGATTTTTGTAAACAAGAGCATTAATATTTGGAGCAATGAAAGGAAATATTTCAGTTAATCAATACTGCCTTTTACAATTCCCCTCTGAAACAAATGCTTAAGAAAGGGCCGGGGTTCTAACAAAGTGTTGATTTACTGTAAAGGCAGCTAAATACAAACGACGGTGTCAGAGACGCCAAGGTCAGGCCGTTTTGTTTTAAGGGAGTAAAATAGGATAATTCTAGTAATTATCAACCAGTGAGATTTTACTCTGGGACAGTGAAAATAGCTCTGGTTAATAGGAAATTGAAAAGAGGAAATGCCTCTAAATTAGAATATAAAATAGTAATTATAGCTTCACTGACGTTTTTAAGGATAGATTATTTCAGCACAACCTGCCAATATCCTCTTTAAACAGAAATAGGGGGAGGGTGCCGCTCGGTGGTAGACTGCCTGCTTAGCGTGCTTGCGGTCCTGGGTGCAATTCCCAGTACCCCCATTAAAAAGTAAAAATAGATAAACCAATTACCTCCACTGCCACCTCCCAAAAAACCAAGTTAAAAAATATATAAATAAAGCAAGGCAGCAAAAGATAGACAAATAAGACTATAAAAATGACAGACTGCTGCACCCTAGAGGACACAATCAGCAGAGTGAATAGGAATTTATGAAACAGGAGAAACTATTTGCAAATCATGTGTCTGATGGGGGGTTACTGTCCAGAGTACAGAACAAACTCACAATTCAGCAGCAGCAATAAAAATGACCCAGTGAGGGACCGGAACAGACATTTCTCCAAAGACACACAAACGGCCAGACCACATGAAAAGATGCTGAACATCAGCTAAAGATCAAAACCACCATGAGACACCGCCTCTCACCCAAACCTTCGATGCTGGATGGTCTCTCTATCCCCAGCCCTGCGCTCTGGCCCCAAAACCGAGCATTTTAAGCTGTTGTCAGAACCTAGCAGGGTTCGCAGATTCAGCAGAGGCTGCTGCAGTGGTCACATAATGGAACATGTGGATGTTACATAGTTCTCTAACAGTCACCAAAGTTAAGCAAACAAAAACATCTGCCCCAAAGAAACGTGGCTCAGAGACACATGGTCACTGAACCCACTGAGGTCTCCATCCAAAGCTCACTAAGCGGCCAGGGTGCAGGACGCACCCTGCAGCCCCCGTGGGGCAACTTCACATTTCTGCCCAGGCCAGACGTGGGTCCTTCCATCCTGTCTTGGGAAACCTCAGATCCCAGGAGGAGCAGACGGGCGGACCCCCTGGTCCTGGGGATAACTGGGGACAAGGCAAACCTCTCACTGTCCTGCAGCACACGCCAACTACACGTGACACTCCACACTTTTAATGGAAACCACAGGGTTTCTTTCCAGTTTTGAGAGCACTATAAGGTTATTTCACTCTTAGGCACTTACTAAATTATGCCTGTGTCTTGCATTTGAAAATGCACGAACACCTTGGCAAAGTGATTCTGATTTGAGCTCTGCAGCTGGGGGAAGAGCCGCTGTGACACGTGGGGATGTGTGCGCGGGAAGGGACCTGCTGAGATGCCCTCCTCCTGCTGGTACTGCTTCCAGTTCCTGCCGCTGTTGCGTAGCTGGTCACCCAGTTGGAGCTCCCGTACCTGCCCTGGGTGGCCACGGCCGTGACCTCTGCCCTCTCTCCGAGGTCGATCTGCAGCCACTGGTTCTTGGTGGACAGGAGTGGCATCCAGCCTCCGGCCCCTGGTCACAGAAGAAACAGGAGAGAAAGGGGTGGGAAGGAGCATTAAGATGCATCTTCAAGAAGGTGACACGTGGCGGGGATGGATGCTTTGCTGCTTGGACAAGAAGTGTTTCCAAACCTGGAATAAAGGGCTCACAGCTGTGCCGCCTGGAGGGAAACTGAGCGAAAACACCCATGTCCTCCTGGGAAGGGGGCCCTCACCCTGCAGTCCAGCTGTCCACCAGGGTCCTGGTGCTGGCAAGATGGGCAGACACCCCCAGGGGAGACCAGGTACCCTTGGGGCCAGCGACCCAGCCCTTGTGCAGAGCTGGTCACCTTGACACTTATGGGACATGTGGGTGCAGCTGTCTTAGGATGGAGCCAGGTGTCTGTCTCAGAACACCTCTGGTGCCCACGTCCAGCCCTGGGGAGGCAGGACCCTCCCGACCCAAGCCTGCTGCAAGGGGCTCCCAGGCTCAGGAGGAACAGGGTTTAAAGCAGGATTAGGAACCAGAGGATGTGGCTGCTGAGGCCCACGTGGGGTGCACATGAGGCAGAGGAACTGCCACAGAGCCTCCTATGGGTGGTGAGCCTCGGAGCAAGACGGCAGAACCCCTGAGAGAAAAGGAGTGAGGGCAGCAGGCCCAGAGCTCCCTGTGACCCCAGGCTGAATGGAGAAAGCCCAGGGAGACAGAGCAGGATGTGTGGGGACAGCACAGGCCAGGGAGGCTGGGGAGTGACTGGGCTGGAGGAGCCCCCACCACGAGGGCCGCACCCAGGCCTGAAGGTGTGAGAGATGGAAGCCCATCTTCCAAGACAGAGCTTCTCGGGGAAGAAGTGATAAAGGGGGTGGGGACTCAGGGCCCTGCAAGACCAAAGGGACCACAGACCTGAGGGCCCATAACCCCTTCACACACACACACACACACACAAACACACAGAGGAACACATGCACACATATGTACACACAGACATGTGCACACATGTATACTACACACATGTACCCACACATACATGTGTACATAATACAGGCACACATACATATGCATGCACACACACACACATACACACACAGCACGATAAGAAATGAACAACACAGCGGACACTGAAGGACTGAGTGTTGCTGGGCTGACAGACAGAATGGGGCACCGACAAGCTCAGAATCTCGAAGGATCCAATGTTACCAAAACAAATAAGAGGAAAGTAAAATCCACACAGAATTCCTACAGAAAATCAGGAAACAGATATTCACAAAATTTAGTTGAAGAAAATCCCTGACTCCTAAAAACCACTATGAAGTGAAAGGAAATTTCACGGAAAACTGAAACAAGCTTTGAGGGTCAGAAACACAACCTTGAATCAGAGGCTCAGAACTAAGAACAGAGGCGGAGCAAACAACAGGAATAAAAAGGAATTGACTGAGCTCAGGGAAGAAATGGAAGGAAAAGGCACAGGAAACCCCACTACACACCCGTCAGCAAGGCCGCGCTCCGGAACAGCGACAACGGCAGGTGCTGGCGGGGGTGCGAGCCGCGGGGCCGCTCACCGCGGCTGTGCGAACGCGGACGCCGCCGTGGTTTCCTGTAAACTAAATAGACTCCAACATCACTCTCCTTAGCATTTACCCAACGAGATGAAACTTAATTGTACGCAAACATGTGCACACAGATGTTTATTCATAACTGACAAAAATTTGAAGCGACCAAGCTGTCCTTCAGTAGCTGAGTGGACAGATAAACCGCGGTCCATCCAGACAGTGGGATATTACTCATTTATAAAAAGAAATGAGCTACTGAGCTGTCAAAAGAAGTGGAGGAGCCTTAAATGCATAGTTCTATGGGTGAGAATCCAGCCCTAAGAGGCCACAGACTCTATGATTCCAACTACAGGACATTCTAGAAAAGGCCAGACAATGGGGACAGTGAAGGGTCGGGGGTTCCCAAGGGCTGAGGAGGAGGGATGAACAGGTGGAGGTCAGAAGGCATTCAGGATGGTGAAACAAATCTGTGTGATGTTATAATGGTGGAAACGTGTCATTATACATTTGGTAAAATCCACAGAATGTACACCACCAAGGGTGACCCTCACATAAACTGTGGACTCCAGTTAATAATAATATATCTAGATTGACTCATCAATTGTAATAAATATGCAAGGTGTTAATAATGGGAATACTGTGTGTGTGTTTGTGATCGGCAGGGACTGGGGGGGGTGACATGGGAACTCTCGGTACTTCCAGCTCAATTTTACTTGCAAACCTGAAACTGTTCTAAAGATATCTATTAACTTAAAAAAAAATAAATTACATAATGTCCAAAAGAGAACAGACTCAGATGAAAATGAAAATGCAATAAAGGACATCAAAGAAAGGCAGAAACGTCCAGGAGGATGACGGTGACAAAGTGCATTCATCAGGGTCAGGAGGAGCAGCGGGAAGGGGAGGCAGGCACGGGGGAGCAGTGTCCGCAGGGTCAGAGCCGCAGAGCAGGACCGACGCTTGAACTGCGACCTGAGGAACCTGTCCAGAACCAGAGATACCTCATCAGACAGTAAGGATGCTACGCAAATCATGGATGGAAATTCCAGAAATAAACCCAAACACAGGTGAAAATTCAGTCCAGGACAAAGCAGACTCTCCAAGATCTGGGATGAAGATGGACTTTCTAATAAATGGCCCTGAGACAGCTGGGCAGCCATTTGGAAGGAGACAAAATTATACCCACATTTCACGCTGTACACAATCACAAACTCCCACTGGGTCGGGGAGCTGAGTGTAAACATGAAATTACACAAATACCAGGAAAAATCCGGGAAGGTCCTCTTCAACACTGGTTCAGAGAAAGCCTTTCTATGACTCAACATCTAGAGGTGTTAAAGGGAAGACAGACACATTAGACTAATAGAATTTTTAAATGTATGACCAAAAAAGGAAAAAGTAAACAAAACCCAGAAAAGGTCAAAAGACAAACAGCGAGAAAACACCTTGTGACTCATGTCAGTCGTATTGTGATGGAATGTCCGTGTGCTGGGGTGCGTGAGGCCGTAAAGGGAGACCCCCAGGACACATGGTCACAGGGAAGTGGCCCTGAAGGTGCAGCTGGAAGTGGACACATTCATGAAGGTCACCCCTGCTCCCCTGGGGCTTCCTGGAATGGCCCCCCATGGACTCTCTGTGGCAGCGCTGGCCCCCTGTGATGTTGGGCCACCCGCTCTGGGGTTCTGTAGCTGCTGTACCCCCAGGGAGGACCGTGGCAGGGGATCAACTCAGCACCTGGGGCCGGGCCACCTCTGAGCACACCGGCCCCTCCCGCCTCCCTGCAGTCTCCACCAGTTACTGATGCAAAATTGGAATGAATCCTTCTGCCTCCTCCCCAAACAGGAGAGGTTTCTGGAGACCTGGGGCCACCCGAAGAGTGTGCTCTGGGCCCTGGACCTGCTCAACTACCCTGGCCCCTCCTCTTCTCTGGGAAGTCGTCTGTCTCCAGACCCAAACCCGTCCCCCCCCAGCCTCATGGGTTTAATCCATTTGCCTTAGAAATAATTGCCTGTTTGTCTTGGAGGAAATTGTAAATTGAATGTAAATAAGGAGAGAAAGATGTGGGCAGAATTAGCTCTGAGAGCCTAGGAAAGGGAACAGGTTCATGAAACAAGGTGCCAGACAATGGGGCACAGTCCTCCCGGCATCTAACTTCCCTCCTGTTTTTATAGCCAGAGACCCACCCAGGTTGCCTGAGGCCAGGCCCACCCGGCAGGCAGACGGCCCACCCCGGCGTTCACACGTTTGCTCCTCAGATGAAGACGGCCGGTGGAAACTGTCAGCCTCTCGGTGCGAGTTTCTGCATCATCGTCTCATAATTGTAATAAAACCTGATACCCTGCTCTCAACATCACGCTATCTGGGCTGAAGAGAAAAGTCAGACCCCAGACTGAATCCTCGAGGGGAGCCAGTCAAGGGAAGCCTGTTGCCGGCATAGGTTTCTCAGCCAGAGACTCGGGTGGAGAAT